>NW_023046176.1:20569-69474 GCF_011762505.2 Arvicanthis niloticus
CTGTGGATGTGCTCATTTTCTTTCCTCTCTCTGGATGCCCTTCTGTCTTCTCCGCTCTCTGGATGACCTTCAGTTCTCTCCTGTCTTTGGATGAATTTTTGACTTCTCCTTTCTCTGGATGCCCTTCTGAACTCTCCTCTAGATGAATGCCTTTATGATCTCTCGTATCCCGGGATGCCCTTCTGAACTCTCATCTCCATGGATGCCCTTCTGTCTTTTCCTCTCTCTGAATGGCTTTCTGTTCTCTCCTCTCCATGGATTCCCTTATGTCTTCTCTTCTCTTTGGATGCTGTTTTATCCTCTCCTCTCTCTGGATGCCCTTCTTTCTTCTCCTATCTCTGGATGCATTTCTGTTCTCTCCTCTCTGTGGAAGACCTTCTGTCTTCTCCTCTATCCTGATGCCCTTCTGTTCTCTCCTCGCTCCGAATGCCCTTCTGTTCTCTCCTCTCTCTGGATACGCACTGTCTTCTCCTTCTCTGGATGCCCTTCTGTTCTCTCCTCTTTCTAGATGCCCTTCTGTCTTCTCCTCTGTCTGTATGGCATTCTGTACTATTTTATTTGAATGCCCTTCTTTCCTCTCCTCTCGCTGGATGCCCTTCTGCTCTGTCTTCCCTCTGGAGAAAATTCTGTCTCCACCTTTCTTTGGATACCCTTCTGTCTTGTCCCCTTTCTGGATGCCTTTTTTTCTCTCCTCTCTCGGGATGCCATTCTTCCCTCTCCTGTCTCTGGATGTCCGTCTGTCTTCTCCTACATCTGGATGCCATTCTGTTCTCTCCTCTTTCTGGTTGCCCTTCTGTTCTCTCCTCTCTCTGGATGCACCTCTATCTTCTCCTCTCTCTGGATGCCCTTCTGTTCTCTCCTCCCTCCAGATGCCCTTATGTCTTCTCCTCTTTGTGGATTCCCTTCGGTATTCGCCTTTTTATGGATGCTTTTCTGATCTCTCCTCTCTCCGGATGCTCTTCTTTTCTCTGATCTCTCTAGATGCCCTTCTGTCTTCTCCTCTCTCTGGATGCCCTTCTATTTTCCCCACTCTATGGATGCCCTTCTGTCTTAACCTCTCTCTACATGCCTTTCTGTTCTCTCATATCTCTAGATTCCCTCCTGTCCTCTCATCTCTCTGGATGCATTTCTATTATATTCTCTCTATGGATGCTCTTCTGTTTTCCCATCTTTCTGGATGCCCTCGTTTTTTCTCCTCTCTCTAGATTCTATTCTGTCCTCTCATATCTCTGGATGCTCTTCTGTTCTCTTCTCTCTCTGGATGATCATCTGTTCACTCATCTCTCTGTATGCCCGTCTGTTCTCTTTTCTCTCTGGATGATCTTCTGTTCACTCATCTCTCTGCATTTCCTTCTGTTCTCTCTTCTCTATGGATGATCTTCTGTTCTCTCAACTCTCTGGATGCCCTTGTGTCCACTCCTCTCCCTGGATACCCTTCTGTCTTCTTCTCTCTATGGATTCCCTCTTGTAGTCTCTTCTCTCTGGATGCCCTTCTGTTTTCACCTCTCTATGAATGTCCTTCTGTTTTCTCATCTCTCTACCTGCGCTTGAATTTTCTTCTCTCTCTCTCTGTTCTCTCATATATCTAGATTCCCTTCTGTCCTCTCATTCTCTGGATGCAGTTCTCTCATATTGTCTCTATGGAAGCTCTTCTGTTCCCTCATCTCTCTGGAGGCCCTTCTCTTCTCTCTTCTCTCTGGATGCCCATCAGTCTTCTCCTCTCTCTGGATGCCCTTCTGTTCTCTCATCTCTCAGGATGGCCTTAATTTCTCTCTTCTATCTGGATGCCCTTCTGTCCGCCCTTCTCTCCAGATTCACTTCTGTCCTCTCCTATATCTTAATGCCCTTCTGTTTGTATTCTCTCTGTATGCCCTTCTGTTCTCTCCTCTCTCTGGATTCACTTCTGTTATCTGTTCTTTCTGGATGCCCTTCTGTTCTCTCCTCTATCCAGATGTCCTTCTGTCCTCTCCTCTCTCTGGATGCCTTTCTGTTCTGTCTTATATCTGGATGCCCTTCGGTTTCTCCTCTCTCCTGTAGCCCTTATGTCTTCTCTCTCTAGATGCCCTTTGGTCATCTTTTCTCTCTGGATGCTTTTCTGTCTTCTCCTCTCTCTGGATGCCCTTCTGTTCTGTCCTCTCTTTGGATGCCCTTCTGTCTTCTCCTTTCCCTGGATACCATTTGTTCTCTCCTCTCTCAGGATGCCCTTCTGTTCACTTCTCTCCCTGTATGCCCTACTGTCCTCTCCTATCTCAGGAAGGCCCTCGGTCCTCTTCTCCATCTGGATGCCTCCTCTCTTCTCCTATTTACAGATGCCCTTCTGTTCTCTCCTCTCTCTGTACGACCTTCTGTTTTCTCCTCTCTCTGAATGCCCGTCTTCATTCTACTCTCTCTGGATTCCCTTGTCTCCTCACCTCTCTCTGGATGCCCTTCTGTCCTCTCGTCTCTCTGGATGCCCTTCTTTACTCTCCTCTCTCTGGATGCCATACTGTCCTCTCCTCTCTCTGGATGCCCTTCTGTCTTCTCCTCTCTCTTGTTGCCTTTCTGTAATCTCCTCTCTCTGGATTCCCTTTTTGTCTTCTCCTCTCCCTGGGTGCCCTTCACATCTCTCCTCTCTCTGGACGCCCTTCTGTCCTCTATTCTCTCTGGATGCCTCTCTGTTCTCTCCTCTCTCTGGATGCCCTTCTGACCTATTCTCTCCATAGATGCCCTTCTGTCTTCTCCTCTCTCTGAATGGCTTTCTGTTCTCTCCTCTCTCTGGATCCCTTCTGTCCTCTACTATCTCTGGATGCCCTTCTTCACTCTCCTCTCTCTGTATGCCCTTCTGTCCTCACCTCTCTCAGGATGCCCTTGTGTCCTCTCATCTCTCCGGATGCCCTTATGTTCTCTCCTCTCTTTGGATGCCCTTCTGTCTTCTCTGCTCTCTGGATGCTCTTCAGTTCTCTCTTCTTTGTGGATGCGTTTATGTCTTCTCCTCTTTCTCGATGCATTCTGAAATCTCCTCACAATGGATGCCCTTCTGGTCTCTCCTCTCTCTGTATGCCCTTCTGTTCTCTCCTTTCTCTAGATGCCCTTCTATCTTCTCCTCTCTCTGGATGGCTTTCTGTTTTCTCCTCTCTCTGGATCCCTTCTGTCCTCTCCTCTATCTGGATGTGATTCTTCGCTCTCCTTTGTCTGGATGCCCTTCTGTTTTCTCCTCTCTCTGGATGCCCTTCTGTCCTCACCTCTCTCAGGATGCCCTTGTGTCCTCTTCTCTCTCTGGATGCCCTTCTGTTCTCTTCTCTCTCTGGATTTTTTCTGCCTTCTGCTCTCTCTACATGCCCTTCTGTCCAATCATCTCTCTGGATGCCCTTATGTTCTCTCCTCTCTCTGGATGCCCTTCTGTCTTCTCCACTCTCTGGATTCCCTTCAGATCTCTCCTCTCTGGGGATGCGTTTCTGTCTTTTCCTCTTTCTGGATGCCCTTATGAACTCTCCTGTCCATGGATGCCCTTCTGATCTCTCCTCTCTCTGAATGCTCTTCTGTTCTCTCTGCTCTCTAGATGTCCTTGTGTCTTCTCCTATCTCCCGATGCCCTTATGTCTTCTCCTCTTTCTGTATAACCTTCTGTTCTCTGCTCTCTCTTCATGCCCTTCTGTCCTCTATTCTCTCTGGATGCCCTCATGTTCTCTCCTTTCTCTGGATGTTCTTCTGTCTTCTCCTATCTCCCGATACCCTTCTGTCTTCTCTTTCTGCACATTCTATTCTCTTCTCTCTCTCGATGCCCTTCTGTCCTCTCCTCTTTCTGGATGCCCTTCGGGTCTCTTCTTTCCTGGATGCCATGCTGTTCTCTCCTCAATCTGGATGCCCTTCAGAACTCTTCTCTCAATGGATTCCCTTCTGTATTCTCTTCTCTCTGGATAGCTTTCTGTTCTCTCCTCTCTCTGGATCAATTCTTTCCTCTCCTCTCTCTGGATGCCCTTTTTTACTCTCCTCTCTCTGGATGCTCTTTTGTCCTCTCCTCTCTCTGGATGCCCTTCTGTCTTCTATCATCTCTGCATGCCTCTCTGTTCTCTCCTCTCTCTAAATGCCCTTCTGTCCTCTCCTCTCTCTTGGTGCCCTTCTGTTCTCTCCTCTCTCTGGATTACCTTTTTGTCTTCTCCTCTCCCTGGGTGCAATTCTCTTCTCTCCTCTCCTCTCTCTAGATGCCCTTTTGTGCTCTCCTCTCTCTGGATGACCTTCTGTCTTCTGCTTTCTCCCTATGCCCTTCTTTTCTCTTGTCTCTCCAGATGCCCTTCTGTTTTCTCCTCTCTCTGGATGCTCGACAATTTTCTCCTCACTCTGGATACCCTTCTGTCTTCTCCTCTCTCTAGATTCCATTTTGTTCTCTCGTCTCACTGGATGCCATTCTGTCCTCTCCTTTTTCTGGATGCCCTTCTGTCCTCTTTTATCTCTGGCTGTCCTTCAGTCTTCTGCTCTCTCTGGATGGGCTTCTCTTCTCTCCTTTTTCTGGATTCTCTCTTGTTCTCTCATCTCACTGGATGGGCTTATGTTATCTCTCCTCTCAGGATGCCCTTTTGTTCTCTCCTCTCTCTACATGCCCTTCTGTCCTCTCATCTCTCCGGAGCCCTGATGTTCTCTCCTCTCTTTGGATTTCCTTCTGTCTTCTCCGCTCTCTGGATGCTCTACAGTTTTCTCCTCTCTGTGGATGCGTTTCTGTCTTCCCCTCTTTCGGGATGTCCTTCTGAACTCTCCTCTCCATGGATGCCATTCTGATCTCTCCTGTCTCTGGATGCCCTTCTGTTCTCTCCTCTAACTAGATGCCCTACTTCGCTCTCCTCCATCTGGATGCTCTTCTGTCTTCTCCTCTCTCTGGATGCCCTTTTGTCTTCTCCTATCTCCCGATCCCCTTCTGTCTTCTCCTCTCTCTGAATGCCCTTCTGAACTCTTCTCTCCATGGATGCCCTTCTGTTCTCTCCTCTCTCTGAATGCCCTTCTGAACTCTTCTCTCCATGGATGCCCTTCTGTCTTCTCCTCTATTGTGATAGCTTTCTGTTCTCTCCTCTTTCTGGATCCCTTGTTTTCTCTCCTCTCTCTGGATGCCCTTTTTCACTCTCCTCTCTCTGGATGCCCTTATGCCCTCTCCTCTCTCTGGATGCCCTTCTGTCCTCTCCTCTCTCTGGATGCCCTTCTTCACTCTCCTTTCTCAGGATGCCCTTCTGTCTTCTCCTTTCTCTGGTTGCCCTTCTGTTCTCTCCTCTCACTGGATGCCATTTTGTCCTCTCCTCTCTCTGGATACCCTTCTGTTCTATCCTCTCTCTGAATGCCCTTCTGGTCTTTCCTCTCTCTGAATTCCCTTCTGCCTTCTCCTCTCTCTGGATGCCCATCTGTTCTCTTCTCTCCCTGGATGACCTGCTGTCCTCTAGTCACTCAGGATACCTGTCTTTTTTCTTCTAGATCTAGATGCCTTCTCTCTTCTCCTTTTCCGGATGCCCTTCTGTTCTCTCCTCTCTCTGGAAGCCCTTCTGTCTTCTCCACTCTCTGGATGGCCATCTGTTCTCTCCTCTCTCTAGATGCCTCTCCGTTATCTCCTCTCTCTGGATGCCCTTCTGTTCACTCTTCTCTCTAGATGCCCTTCTGTTCTCTCCTCTCTCTAGAAGCTGTTCTGTCTTCTCATCTTTGTGGATGCCTTTCTGTTCTCAACTCTCTCTGGACGCCCTTCTGTTTTCTTTTCTCTCTGGATGCCCTTCTGTACTCTCCTCTCTCTGGATGCCTTTCCGTCCTTTCCTCTTACTGGATGCCCATTTGTCTTCTCCTCTCTCTGGATGCCCTTCTGCTCTCTCCCGTCTCTGAATGCCCTTCTGTATTCTCCTCTCTCTGGATGCCCTTTGTTCTCTCCTCTCTCGGGATGCCCTTCTTCCCTCTCCTCTCTCTGGATGCCATTCTTCTCCTCCCTCTGGATGCCCTTCTGTCCTCTCCTCTCTATGGATTCCCTTCTGTCTTCTCCTCTTTCTGGATGCCCTTCTCTCATCTCCTCTCTCTGGATGCCCTTCTGTCTTCTCCTCTCTCCTGATACCCTTCTCTTCTCCCCTCTCTTCTGATGCCCTTCTGTCTTCTCCTCTCTCTGGATTCCCTACAATTCTCTCCACACTTTAGATTCCCTTCTATCTTCTTTTCTCTCTGAATGTCCTTCTGTTCTCACCTCTTTCTGGATGCCCTTCTGTTTTTTCCTCTCTCTGTATGGCCTTCTGTATTCTTTTTTGTGCATGCACTACTTTCCTCTCCTCTCTGTGGATGCGCTCTGCCTTCTCTTCTCTCTGGAGGCCATTCTGTCCTCTCCTCTCTCTGGATGCCCTTTTGTGTTCTTCTAACACCCGATGCCCTTCCGTCTTCTCCTTATTCTGGATGCCCTTCTGTTCTCTGCTCTCTCTAGATGCTCTTCTGTCCTCTCCTTTTTCAGGATGCCCATTTGTCCTCTTCGCCATCTGGATGCCGTCTCTCTTCTCCTCTTTCCAGATGCCCTTCTGTGCTCTCCTCTCTCTGGAAGCCCTTCTCTTTTCTCCTCTCTCTGGATTCTGTTCTGTTTTCTCCTCTCTCTGGATGCCCTTCTGTCCTCTCCTCTCTCTGGGTGCCCTTCTGTATTCTCCTCTCTCTGGATGCCCTTTTGTTCTCTCCTGTCTCTGAATGTGCTTCTGTACTCTTCTCTCTTGATGCCCTTCTGTCCTCTCTTCTCTCTGCATATCTTTCTGTCTTCTCCTCTCTCTGAATGCCCTTTTGTTCTCTCCTCTCTCTACATGAACTTCTGTCCTCTCATTTCTCTGGATGCCCTTTTGTTCTCTACTCTCTCTACATGAACTTCTGTCCTCTCATTTCTCTGGATGACCTTATGTTCTCTCCTATCTCTGGATGCCCTTCAGTTCTTTCCTCTCTGTGGATGCGTTTCTGTCTTCTCCTCTCTGTGGATGCCCTTCTGAACTCTCCTCTCCATGGATGCCCTTCTGATCTCTCCTCTCTCTTGATGCCCTTCTGTTTTCTCCTCTCTCTGCATATCCTTCTGTTTTCTCCTCTCTCTGGATGCCCTTTTGTTCTATCCTCTCTCTACATGAACTTCTGTCCTCTCATTTCTCTAATGACCTTATGTTCTCTCCTCTCTCTGGATGCCCTTCTATCTTCTCTGCTCTCTGGATGCCCTTCAGTTCTTTCATTTCTAAGGATGAGTTTCTGTCTTCTCCTCTCTGTGGATGCCTTTCTGAACTCTCCTCTCCATGGATGCCTTTATGATCTCTCTTCTCTCTGGGTGCCCTTCTGTTCTCTCCTCCCTCTAGATGCCCTTCTGTCTTTTCCTCTCTCTGGATGGCTTTCTGTTCTCTCCTCTCTCTGGATCCCTTCTGTTCTTTGCTAACTCTGGATGCCCTTTTTCATTCTTCTCTATCTGGAAGACCTCATGTCCTCTCCTCTCTCTGCATGCTCTTCTGTCCTCTCCTCTGTCTGGATGCCCTACTGTTCTCTCCTCAGTCTGGATTCTTTTTTGTGTTCTCTTCACACTGGATGCCCTTCTCTTCTCTCCTCTCTCTTGATGCCCTTCTGTCCTCTATTCTCTCTGGATGCCTCTCTGTTCTCTTGTTTCTCTGGATGACCTTCTGTGCACTCCTCTCTCTGGATGCCCTTCTGTCACTGTCTCTCTCAGGATGTCCTTCTGTCTTGTCTTCTCTCCCTATGCAATTCTGTTCTCTCACTCTCCCGATGCCCTTCTGTCTTCTTTTCTCTCTGGATTCCTGACAATTTTCTCCTCACTCTGGACACCATTCTGTCTTCTCCTCTCTCTAGATGCCCTTCTGTGTTCTCCTCTTTTCTCTGTAGGTGTCCTTCACTATTCTGCTCTCTTTGGATGGGCTTCTGTTCTCTTGTCTTTCTGGATTCTCTTCTATTCTCTCCTCTCTGTGGATGCAATTTTGTCCTCTCCTCTCTCTTGAAACCCTTCTGTTCTATACTCTTATTGGATACCCTTCTTTTCTCTCCTCTCTCTGGATGCCCTTTTGTCCCCACTCTCTCTGGGTGCCCTTCTGTATTCTCCTCCCTCTGAATCCCCTTTTTTTCTCTCCTCCCTCTGAATGCCCTTCTGTACTCTCCTCTCTCTTGATACCCTTCTGTCTTCTCCTCTCTCTGCATATGCTTCTGTATTCTCTTCTCTCTGGATGCCCTTTTGTTCTCTCCTCTCTCTATATGAACTTCTGTCCTCTCATTTCTCTGAATGACCTTATGTTCTCTCCTCTCTCTGGATGCCCTTCTATCTTCTCCGCTATCTGGATGCCTTCAGTTCGTTCCTCTCTGTGGATGCGTTTCTGTCTTCTCCTCTCTCTGGATGCCCTTCTGAACTCTTCTCTCCATGGATGCCCTTATGATCTCTCCTCTCTCTGGATGCCCTTCTGTTCTTTCCTCCCTCTAGATACCCTTCTGTCGTTTCCTCTCTCTGGATAGCTTTCTGTACTCCCCTCTCTCTGGATCTCTTCTGTTCTCTGGTATCTCTGGATGCCCTTCTTCACTCTTCTCTATCTGGAAAACCTCCTGTCCTCTCCTCTGTCTGGATGCCCTTCTGTTCTCTCTTCTGTCTGGATTCCCTTCTGTTCTCTCCTTGGTCTGGATTCTTTTTTTGTGTTGTCCTCTCACTGGATGCCCTTCTCTTCTCTCCTCTCTCTTGATGCCCTTCTGTCCTCTATTCTCTCTGGATGCCTCTCTTTTCTCTTGTTTCTCTGGATGCCCTTCTGTGCACTCCTCTCTCTGGATGCCCTTCTGTCACTGTCTCTCTCGGGATGCCCTTCTGTCTTGTCTTCTCTCCCTATGCCCTTCTGTTCTCTCATCTCCACCGATGCCCTTCTGTCTTCTTTTCTCTCTGGATTCCTGACAATTTTCTCCTCACTCTGGATACCATTCTGTCTTCTCCTCTCTCTAGATGCCCTTCTGTGTTCTCCTCTTCTCTCTCTTAGTGTCCTTCACTATTCTGCTCTTTCTAGAAGGACTTCTGTTCTCTCGTATTTCTGGATTCTCTTCTCTTCTCTCCTCTCTGTGGATGCAATTTTGTCCTCTCCTCTCTCTGGAAACCCTTCTTTTTCTATCCTCTCTTTGGATTCCCTTCTGTTTTCTCCTCTCTCCGGATGCCCTTCTGTCTTCTCATCTCTCTGGATGCCCTTCTGCTCTCTCCTCTTTCTGGTTTCCCTTCTGTACTCTCCTCTCTCCGGATGCCCTGCTGTCTTCCCCTATCTCCGGATGACCTTCTGGTCTCTCCTCTTTCTGGATTCCCTTCTGTTCTCTCCTCTCTCCGGATGCCCTTCTGTCTTCTCCTCTCTATGGATGCCCTTCTCTCCTCTCCTCTCTCCGTATGCCTTTATGTCTTCTCCTCTCTCCATGAATGCCCTTCTGTTCTCTCCTCTCTCCAGATGCCCTAATGTCTTCTCCTCTCTCTGGATGCCATTCTGTTCTCTCCTCTCTCTGGATGCTCTTCTGTTCTCTCCTCTCTCTGGATTCACTTCTGTCTTCTCCTCTCACTAGATGTACTTCTGTTCTTTCCTCTCTCTGAATGCCCTTCTGTTCTCTCCTCTCTCTGGATTCGCTCTGTCTTCTCCTTCTCGGATACGCTTCTGTTCTCTCCTCTCTCTAGATGCCCTTCTGTTTTTTCCTATCTCTGTATGGCCTTCTTTACCCTTTTCTGTGGATGCCCTTCTGACCTTTCCTCTCTCTGGATGCCTTTCCTTTCTCTCTTCTCTCTGGAGGCCATTCTGTCCTCTCTTCTCTCTGGAAGCCTTTCTGTCTTCTCCTATGTCCCGATGCCTTTCTGTCTTCTCCTCTTTCTAGATACCCTTCTGTTGTCTTCTCTCTCTACATGCCCTTCTGTCCACTATTCTCTCTGGATGCCCTTATGTTCTCTCCTCTTTCTGGATGTTCTTTTGGCTTCTCCGATCTCTATATACCTTTCTATTCTCTACTCTCTATGGATGCTCTTCTTTCTTCTCTTCTCTCTGGATGCCCTTCTGTCCTCTCCTCTCTCTGGATGCCCCTCTGTCTTCACCTCTCTCCCTATGCCTTTCTGTTCTCTCATCTCTCTGGCTTCCCTTCTGTCTTTTCCTTTATCTGGATGCATTTCTGTTCTCTCTTCTCTCCGGATGCTCTTCAGTCTTCTCCTCTCTCTGGATGCCCTTCAGCTCTCTCCTAGCTCTGGGTGCCCTTCTGTTCTCTCCTCTCTCCAGATGCCCTACTGTCTTCTCCTCTCTCTGGATGCCCTTCTGCTCTCTCCTCTTTCTTAATGCGCTTCTGCTCTCTGCTCTCTCCTCTCTCCGGATGCCTTTCTTTCTTCTCCTCTCACCAGATGCCCTTCTGCTCTCTCCTCTCTCTGGATGCCCTTCTGTTCTCTCACCTCTACCAATGCCCTTCTGTTCTCTACTCTCTCTGGATGCCCTTATGTTCTTTACTCTCTCCGGATACCCTATTGTCTTCTCCTCTGTCAGGATGCCCTTCTGCTCTCTCCTCTCTCTGGATTCCCTTCTGTTCTCTACTCTATCTGGATTCCCTTCTGTCTTCTCCTCTCTCTTGATGCCCTTCTTTACTCGCCTCTTTCTGGATGCCCTTCTGTTCTCTTCTCTCTCAGGATGACCTTCTGTCTTCTCCTCTCTCCCAATGCCCTTCTGTCTCTCCTGATTCCGAATGCCCTTCTGTTCTCTCCCTTCTCTCTTCTGTTCTCTCTTCTCTCTGGATGCCCTTATTTCTTCTCCTCTTCCTGGATGCCCTTCGGTCTTCTCCTCTCTCTGGATGCCCTTCTGATCTCTCCTCACTCCGGATGATCTTCTGTCCTCTGATCTCTCTGGATGTACTTCTGTCTTATCCTCTCTCCGGATTCCCTTCTGTCCTCTACTCTCTCTGGTTGCCTTTCTGTTATGTTCTCTCTACGGATTCTCTCCTGTACCCTCATCTCTCTGGATGCCCTTCTGTCTTCTCCTCTCTCTGGGTGCCCTTCTGTCTTCTCTGATCCTTGGATGCCCATCTCTTCTCTGTTCTCTCTGGATGCCCTTCAGTCTTCTCCTCTCTCTGGATGCTCTTCTGTTCTATCGTCCCTTGGGATGGCCATAATTTCTCTCTTCTATCTGGATGCCCTTCAGTCTGCTCTTCTCTCCAGATGCCCTTCTGTCCTCTCCTATCTCTGAATACCTTTCTGTCTTCTTTTATCTCTGGATGCCCTTATTTTCTCTCCTCTCTCTGGATTCCATTCTGTTCTCTCCTCTCACCAGATGCCCTTCTGTTCTCTCCTCTCTCTGGATGTCCTTCTGTCCTCTCCTCTCTGGAGGCCCTTCTGTACTCTCCTCTCTCTTGATGCCCTTCTGTTCACTCCTCTCTCTGGATGCTCTTCTGTTCTCTCCTCTCTCTGGATGCCCTTTTTCTTTCCTCTTTCTGTATGCCCTTCTGTTTTCTCCTCTCAATGGTTGACCTTCTGTTGTCTCCTATCTCTGCATGCCCTTCTGTTCTCTCCTCTATCCGGATGCAATTCTGTATTCTCCTCTCCCTGAAGGCCCTTCTGTTCTTTCCTCCCTTTGGATGCTTTTATGTTCTCTACTCTCTATAAATTCCCTCCTTTCCTCTCATCTATCTGGATCCCCTTCTGATCTATTCTTTCTATGGATGCTCTTCTGTTCTCTCATCTCTCTGGATTCCCTTCTGTTCTCTGCTCTCTCTGGATGCCCTTCTGTTCACTCCTTTCTCCAGATATCCTCCTGTCCTCTCCTCTATCTGGATGCCTTTCTGTTCTGTCTTCTATCTGGATGCCCTTCTGTTTTCTCCTCTCTCCGGTAGCCCTTATATATTCTCCTCTCTCTGGATTCCCTTTGGTCATTTTTATTCTCTGGATGCTTTTCTGTCTTCTCCTCTCTCTGGATGCCCTTCTGTTCTGTCCTCTTTTTGGATGCCCTTCTGTTCTCTCCTCTCTCTGGATGCCCTTATTTCTTCTCCTCTCCCTGAATGCCTTTCGGTCTTCTCTTCTCTCTGGATGCAATTTTTATCTCTCCACACTCTGGATGATCTTCTGTCCTCTGATCTCTGTGGATATACTTCTGGCTTATCCTCTCTCTGGATTCTTTTCTGTCCTCTACTCTCTCTGGTTGCCTTTCTGTTCTGTTCTCTCTACGGATTCTCTCCTGTACCCTCATCTCTCTGGATGCCCTTCTTTCTTCTCCTCTCTCTGGGTGCCCTTCTGTCTTCTCTGTTCTCTGGATGCCCATCTCTTCTCTTTTCTCTCTGGATGCCCTTCAGTCTTCTCCTCTTTCTGGATGCCCTTCTGTTCTCTCGTCCCTTGGGATGGCCTTAATTTCTCTCTTCTATCTGGATGCCCTTTGGTCCACTCTTCTCTCCAGATGCCTTTCTGTCCTCTCCTATCTCTGAATGCCCTTCTGTCTTCTTTTATCTCTGGATGCCTTTCTGTTCTCTCCTTTCAATGGATTCCATTCTGTTCTCTTCTCTCTCCGGATGCCCTTCTGTCCTCTCCTCTCTCCGGATGTCCTTCTGTCCTCTCTTCTCTCTGGAGGCCCTTCTCTACTCTCCTTTCTCTGGATGCTCTTCTGTTCTCTCCTCTCTCTGGATGCCCTTCTGTTCTCTCCTCTTTCTGGATGCCCTTTTTTTCTTTTTTTTCTCTGGATGCCCTTCTGTCTTCTCCTCTCTCTGGATGCCATTGTGTTCTGTCCTCTCTCCTGATGCCTTTCTGTCCTCTCCTCTCTCTGGATGCCCTTCTGTCTTCTCCTCTCTCTGGATGCCATACTGTTCTCTCCTCTCTCCTGATGCCTTTCTTTCCATTCCTCTCTCTGGATGCCCTTCTCTTCTCTCCTCTATCCAGATACCCATGTGTCTTCTCTTCTCTCTGGATGCCCTTCTGTCTTCTCCTCTCTCTGGAGGCCCTTCTGTACTCCCCTCTTTCTGGATGCCTTTCTGTTCTCTCCTCTTTCTGGATGCCCTTCTTTTCTCTCCTCTCTCTGGATGCTCTTCTCTTCTCTCCACTCTCCTGATACCTTTCTGTCCTCTCCTCTCTCTGGATGCCCTTCTGTCTTCTCCTCTCTCTCTCTGGATTCCCTTCTGTTCTCTTTTCTCTGGATGCCCTTCTGTGATCTCCTCTCTCCAGATTCACTTGTATCCTCTACTATCTCTGGTTTCCTTTCTGTTCTCTTCTCTATATGGATTCTCTCCTGTACTCTCATCTCTGTATGCCCTTCTGTTCTCTCCTTTCTCAGGATGTCCTTCTGTACTCTCCTCTCTCTGGATGCCCTTCTGTCTTCTCCTCTCTCTGGATGCTTTTCTATTTGGTTCTCTCTCTCGATGCCCTTCTCTTCTCTCCTCTATTCGGATGCCCATCTGTCTTCTCTTCTCTTTGGAGGCCCTTCTGTACACTCCTCTCTCTGAATGCCATTCTGTTCTCTTTTCTCTCTGGATGCCCTTCTGTTCTCTCCTATTCCACGTGCCCCTTCTGTGTCCACTTCACCCCTGAAAGAGATACGTGAGGCAGTGTTCAGGTGGTTACTACAGCGAGGCTTTATTCTTGTATCAGTAGAAGCAGAAAGACCCCAAGCCCAGGAAAGGCACTGCTATATGTACCCTAGAGTGGTGCGTTCACTTCTGATTGGCTCTTCACTCATCACCCCTTGTTATGCCTTGGGATTGGCTGTGGCTTGGCGGGCTTTTGCCTCTTGCACCTGCGCAATTATTTGTTTACTTGTGAGAGCACAGGATGCCAGAGCCATCTTGTAACGGCGGATGCTATCACCACTAACCACGGCTCCCTATATCTCCCCCTATCTATATTGTTAAGATGGAACAGCCTTTTGCCTATCAATCCTGGCACCAACTCAGTGAGGGAAAGCAGATGACTGATCCCCTGTGCAAAATGAGATATTGTAATGGGTTTCTTCTCTTGTCGTCATGCAATGAGTAATACTTCCCATACCCATCTCTATGCCTATTCATGGGGAAAGGGAGCCTCCACTCTGGAGGGCCCAGTGGCCTTCCGTGCATGTAGAGGAGGTTTTGGCATCAAACCTTTGTGCAATCAGGCATAATTTTGGGAAATCTATCCACACTTGTGGAACATTCCCTGTCGAGTACCCAATTGCAAACACCTCTAAATATTCAGGTACCACAGTTATTCAGGCAAGGGCTGGCTGGACTTAGACCTCTCATTGACCCAGTGCAATGGGCTGAACCCTTGGGGTGCATCGACTGAGGGTCTCAGTCATCAGTTACTTTCTTAGCATAAATAGCCAAATTTCAGGGGGAGATCCTTGCTCCAAGGCTGTGAGTGCTTGGGCGATAGCGGTCTTGTCACGTTTTTGTTGGGCTCTGAGCTTGCAGACCAACCATAACATGAACACTAATCCACAAGATAGGGCTGCACCAAACAGGCCTATCCCCACCTTTTCCTTAAAGAAAGAAAAAGGCAGAAGTTAAATCACGAAGGGTAACAGTGGCCACCCGTGCTCCATCAAGGCTCAAGATCTGGATCTGCAATTGCTGCTGCATCTGGTCCAGCTCCCCAGTCCAACTCCCTTGTAAATAAGCAGAAAGATTATTGCTTTGAACAAGTGCATCATTCACAAATCTCAGAGGTGTAATACATAGATGTGGGGTTGCTGACACGCAGCTCATTAGAACCACATCCATGAGCTGCTCCACATGGGCTTGGAGCAAATCAGCTCTCTGATTGACCAACAGAATGTCTGATGCCAAGTGTGCATACACTTTCTGTAGAGTGGTCAAAGCCTCAGAAGTCCTTTCTGAAATTTGATTAACAATAGTAGCTGCTGTAACTTGATTAGCCAAGGCTATGCCTACTGTCACAGCTACAGCTGCAGAGATGGCAACAGCAGTGACAATGGCTGCAATAATGCCAAAGTCTCTTTTATGTCTTATTAATGATGTAATAGGGAAAGTTTCAGGATCGGCTTCTACTTGAATGGGCACAAAGGTAGGCACGTGCCCAACCAAGGCTAGGTCTAATGATCCATTCCAGCATTGTGCCAAAAAGCATGTAACATTCTTACAATCCAAGATATCAGAATTATTTTGAAAGTTGGATAACATAAAGAAAAATGGGGGGTCCACACACACTGACACTGGTTGTGCAGATGCATTCCTAAATGCATTATTAATTTTAATGTTATTTAAATGGCTAGAGATATTAGATCGTGTAGCTGAAACATTTTGTACCTCATGAAATATATCATTCAACAAGGCAAAGGCAGATACACTGGCACTAGCTCCAGCCTCATTACTCAACACCCAATGATAAAAGGGCCAAATATTTTCTATGCCAGTGCATTATTCATTATAGCCAAATCGAGAGGAGGGGATAAATTAAATCCTCTGACAATTTGTTTCTTGGGTTTAACCTTAGACTGGCAAGGTGAAAACACCACTGGAAAGGACAAATCTGGATAGTACCATGGTATCATCTGTTGCAAAGTGGCATTATTGGTATGCCAATTGGACCTCTTAATTATAGTAACATTACTTCTAATCATGGTGGTAGTAATGTTTATAGGTGCTGATTAACTCAGACCGACATTTCCTGGTCCTTCCATCTGTCCTGAACTAATCTGATTCAAGACAGCCCCTGGCTCTCCTGTCTCCACTTTACTGTAAGTCACAGGATCCACCCAATTAGCAAGAGTAGCTTTCTTAAGAATCATACAAGGCGTATGCAGTTCACCTGTCTTATTATCCTTGTTTGCTGCCCCAAAACAAAGTGTAAAGTTAAATGGAAAACTTGTAGCATTATATAACTCAGGCTGCTGGTGAATGTGCCGAGAGCACGGGGCATCCATGTAACACTCAGTAGTTGTAAACAATGGCAGCACTGCAGAATTTGAATGTACTGGCATGGGAACAGGCCAAGATCTAACTATGGCCCATAGTGATATACTTATCCCCAAATCGAACATCAGCATCAGGAGAATCAGAGCTGTTATCTTGCAATCTAGCTTCATTCTTCATGATCTACACCAGCCGAGTGGGGACTCAAAGTGGATTGTCTTCACTCTGTGAAAAAACACAGACAGCTCCCCTCCCCGGCCATGGCGTGGGTCTATTGCGTCCCTGACCTTGGAGAAGGACAGCAGCCATCTCTAAATTTGCTGCTGCAAGTCCTGCATTAGTAAGGGAACCTCCCAAGCCGTGACAGATTCTTAACTATTCTTGTAATCCCTTGGCTCTCAGAGGAGCAACGGCTGCACGGCATTCAGCTGTGGCATTTTCAAAGATCATCTGTTCAATTAATGGCATTGCTTGCTCTGGTTCCCAAAGATTCTGCCAGCTGCCTCAGTCATGTGGACCACAAAGTCAGAGAAGGACTCATTAGATGTCTGAATTATCTTGGACAAATAAAGGTTACTGCCTTCTTGAATGGGGAGAGACTTCCGGGCCTTAACAGCAGCTATGTGTGCATATACCTGCCAAGTGTGAGTGGTCTGGTTGTTCGTGTGTACGCCAACTCCAGGCAGCATGTCAAAAGTCCATAATTGTTGTCCCTCAGTGTTTGCATTAATCCTGGCTTGTGCTTGCAGTGCCTCATGCCACAAGGCCTTCCACTCTAGGTATTGGCCCATATTGTTAAGTACCGCCTTCACTGTGTCCTGCCAGTCTCCTGGCATCATAGCAGCTGTACTTAACCTCTCCAATTGGGATACGGTAAAATTAGCCCCAATTCCATATGCGTGTACTGCCTCAGCTAATTTTTTGACCTGCCTATACTCTACTAGGGCATGAACACGTGCTCCTTCTGCCACTTCAAAGACCGGAAATGCAAGCTGTAGCTGTCTCCGATCTCCTGGGTTGAGAAACGAATTAGAGACGCTGCCCGGGGCATAGGCCAGAGGCAAGGGCGGGGCCGAGGGGCTCAAGGTCTTTCTTAGTCTTATCTCAGAATGGTTATTTCTAGCATAGGTGGCTGCTTCCTCCTCTAGGCTTCCTTCTTCGGAGCTGCTAAGGTCTATGGAGGCAGGCTCCTTATTGGAGTATAGGGGGGTCCCCCTGACCTCCACTCTGTCTTCACCAGCCGGTGAAGGGTCCTTAACCTTAACAGGCCCTGCAGTGGCTCCTGTTCCTTTTGAGTACACTTTTCTTTGACCAGGCTCCTTGGCCTGTTCCTTGGCCTCTGTTGCCCAGGCTTTTTGCCTGCTTCTCCTTTCCAGGCTCCTTGGCCTGATCTTTTTCCCCAGGCTCCTTGGCCTGATCTCCAGGCTCCTTGGCCTGATCCCCAGGCGTCTTGGCCTGAACCCCAGGCTCCTTGGCCTGATGCCAGCTAACAAGCTCTGTTTCTGATACACTGGAGTGGACCTCTCCTGAAACCTCTTGACTTGCCCTAATAGCTGTGCTGCAAGCTGGATCCTCACAATACTAAAAGCTAAAAGCTAAAAGCAAAAACAAGGCAAGCAAGAGTCCAACTAGTGCAGTGGCAGCAATGAGTGAGAATCATCTCGCAACCAAGGCTTCCACCACAAGCATACCTCTCAGAGGTACCTCAATCCTGTAGTCTTTTAACCCGTAAAGAGTCTAGGAGGGTCTCTCCGTGGCACCGGATGGTTCGTTCCTTCCCGTGTTTCAGCACCAAACATTCCATGTGCCCCTTCTGTGTCCCCTTCACCCGTGAAAGAGACACATGAGGCAGTGTTCGGGTAGTTACTACAGTGAGGCATTATTTTTGTATCAGCAGAAGTGGAAAGACCCCAAGCCCGGGGAAGGCACTGCTCTATGTACCCTAGAGGGGCGTGTTCACTTTTGATTGGCTGTTCAATATCACCCCTTGTTACGCCTCGGGATTGGCAGTGGCTTGGCGCGCTTTTGCCACCTGCGCAGTTAGTTGTTTACTTGTGAGAGCACAGGATACCAGCGCCATTTTGTAATGGCAGATGCTATCATCACTAACCATGGCACCTTACACTCTCCTCTCTCTGGATGCCCTTCTTTTCTCTCCTCTCTCTGGATGCCCTTCTGTCTTCTCCTTTCTATGGATGCCCTTCTGTTCTCTTCTCTCTCTGGATGATCTTCTGTTCACTCATCTCTCTGCATTCCCTTCTGATCTCTCCTATCTATGGAAGATCTTTTGTTCTCTCATCTCTCTGGATGCCCTTGTTTCCTCTCCTCTCCCTAGATGCCCTTCTGTCTTCTCCTCTCTCTCGATGCCCTTCTGTTCTCTTCTCTCTTAATGACCTCCTGTGATCAACTCTCTCTGGATGTCCTACTGTCTTCCCCTATTTCTTGATGCCCTTCTGTCCTCTCCTCTCTCTGGATGCCATTCTGTCCTCTCCTCTCTCCGGATTCACTTCTGTCCTTTACTATCTCTGGTTGTCTTTCTGTTCCCTTCTCTCTATGTGTCTCTCCTCTAGTCACATCTCTCTGGATGCCCTTCTGTCCTCTCCTCTCTCTGGATGCCCTTCTGTCTTCTCCTCTCTCTGGATGCCTTTCTATTCGGTTCTCTCTCTGGATTCCCTTCTGTTCTCTCCTCTATCTGGATGCCCATCTATCTTTTCTTTTCTCTGGATGCCCTTCTTTTCTCTCCTCTCTCTGATGCCCTTCTGTCTTCTCCTTTCTCTGGATGCCCTTCTGTTCTCTTCTCTCTCAGGATGATTTTCTGTTCACTCATCTCACTGCATTCCTTTCTGTTCTCTCCTCTCTATGGAAGAACTTTTGTTCTCTCATCTCTCTGGATGCAATTGTTTCCCCTCCTCTCCCTGGATGCCCTTCTGTCTTCTCCTCTCTCTAGATGCCATCTTGCCCTCTCCTCTCTCTGGATGCTCTTCTATTCTTTCCTCTATCTGGATGCCCTTAAATCTTTTATTCCCTCTGGATGCCCTACTGTCTTCTCCTATCTCTGGATGCCCTTCTGTTCTGTCTTCTCTCTGGAAGCCCTTCTGTTTTCTCCTCTCTCCGGTAGACATGTCTTCGCCTCTCTCTGGATGCCCTTCTGTTCTCTCAACTATCGGGATGACTTTATTTCTCTCTTTTTCTGGATGCCCATCTGTCTGCTCTTCTCTCCAGATGCCCTTCTGTCCTTTCCTATCTCTGAATTCCCTTCTGTCTTCTTTTATGTCTGGATGCCCTTCTGTTCTCTCCTCTCTCTGGATTCCCTTCTGTTCTCTCCTCTCTCCAGATGCCCTTCTGTCCTCTGATCTTTCTGGATGCCCTTGTGTTTTCACCTCTCTATGGATGCCCTTCTGTCTTCTCCTCTCTCTACATGCCCTTCTGTTCTCTCCTCTCTCCAGATGCCCTTATATCTTCTCCTCTCCCTGGATGAGCTTCAGTTTTCTCTTCTCTCTGGATGCCCTTCTGATATCTCCTCTCTCCGGATGCTTTTCTGTCCTCTGATCTCTATGGATGCCCTTCTGTCTTCTCCTCTCTCTACATGCCCTTCTGTTCTCTCATATCTCTAGATTCCATTCTGTCCTCTCATCTCTCTAGATGCCCTTCTATTATCTTCTCTCTATGGATGCTGTTGTATTACCTCATCTCTCTGGATGACCTTCTCTTCTCTCTTCTCTCAGTATGCCCTTCAGTCTTCTCCTCTCCTGAATATCCTTCTGTTCTCTCATCTCTCCTGATGGCCATATTTTCTCTCTTCTATCTGGATGCCCTTCTGTCTGCTCTTATCTCGAGATGCCCTTCTGTTTTCTACTATTTCTGAATTCCCTTCTGTCTTCTTTTCTCTCTGGATGCCCTTCTGTTCTCTCTTCTCTCCAGATGTCCTTCTGTCCTCTCTTTATCTGGATGCCATTCTGTTCTCTGCTCCCCATGGATGCCCTTCTGTCTTCTCCTCTCTCTGGATTCCCTTCTGTTCTCTCCTCTCTCCGGATGCCCTTCTGTATTCTCTTCTCTCCAGCTGTCATTTTGTCCTCTCCTCTCTCTAGAGGCCCTTCTGTACTCTCCTCTCTCTGGAAGCCCTTCTGTTCACTCCTCTTTCTGGATGACCTTCTTTTCTCTCCTCTCTTAGGATGCCCTTTTGTCTTCTCTCTCTGGATGCCTTTCTGTTCTCTCCTCTCTCCTGATGCCTTTCTGTCCTCTCATCTCTCTGGACACCGTTCTGTCTTTTCCTGTCTCTTGATGCCCTTCTGTTCTCTACTCTCGGGATGCCTTCTTGATCAACTCTCTTTGGATGCCCTTCTGTCTTCTCCTCTCTCTTGATGCCCTTCTGTCCTCTACTCTCTCTGGATGCCCTTCTGTCCTCTCCACTCTCTGGATTCAATTCTGTCCTTTACCATCTCTGGTTGCCTTTCTGTTCTCTTCTCTCTATGGATTCTCTCCTGTACTCTCATCTCTCTGCATGCCCTTTTGTCCTCTCCTCTCTATGGATGCCTTTCGGTCTTCTCCTCTCTCTGTTTGCCTTTCTATTCGGGTCTCTCTCTGGATTCCCTTCTGTTCTCTCCTTTATCTGGATGCCCATCTGTCTTCTCTTCTCTCTGGAGGCCATTCTGTACTCTCCTATCTCTGAATGCCCTTCTGATCTCTCCTCTCTCTGGATACACATCTGTTCTCTCCTCAATCGATGCCCTTTTGTCTTCTTCTCTCTATGGATGCCTTTCTATTCAGTTCTCTCTCTGGGTTCCCTTCTGTTCTCTCATCTATCCAGATGCCTGTCTGTCTTCTCTTCTCTCTGTAGGCCCTTCTGTACTCTCCTCTCTCTGAATGCCCTTCTATTCTCTCCTCTCTCTGGATACCCATCATTTCTCTCCTCTCTCTGGATGCCCTTCTTTTCTCTTTTTTCTCTGGATACCCTTCTGTCTTCGCCTCTCTCTGGATGCCCTTCTGTTCTCTCCTCTCTCCTGATGCCTTTCTGTCCTCTCGTCTCTCTTGATACGCTTCTGTCCTCTATTCTCTCTGGATGCCCTTCTGTCCTCTCCACTCTCAGGATTCACTTCTGTCCTTTACTATCTCTGGTTGTCTTTCTGTTCTCTTCACTCTATGGATTCTCTCCTGTACTCTCATCTTTCTCCATGCCCGTTTGTACTCTCCTCTCTCTGGATGCCCTTCAGTCTTCTCCTCTCTCTATTTGCCTTTCTATTTGGTTCTCTATCTGGATACCCTTCTGTTCTTCCGTTTATCTGGATGCCCATCTGTCTTCTCTTCTATCTGGAGGCCATTCTGTACTCTCCTTTCTCTGAATGCCCTTCTGGTCTCTCCTCTCTCTGGATGCACTTCTGTTCTCTCCTCTCTCTGTATGTCCTTCTGTATTCTCCTCTCTCTGGATGCCTTTCTATTCAGTTATCTCTCTGGATTCCCTTCTGTTCTCTCCTCTATCTGGATACCCATCTGTCTTCTCTTCTTTCTGGAGGCCCTTCTGTACTCTCCTCTCTCTCAATGCCCTTCTGTTCTCTCCTCTCTCTGGATGCCCATCACTTCTCTCCTCTCTCTGGATGCCCTTCTTTTCTCTCCTCTCTCTGGATACCCTTCTGTCTTCTCCTCTCTCTGGATGCACTTCTGTCTCCTCCTTTCTCTGGATGACCTTCTGTTCTCTTCTCTCTCTGGATGATCTTCTGTTCACTCATCCCTCTGCATTCCTTTCTTTTCTCTCCTCTCTATAGAAGATCTTTTGTTCTCTCATCTCTCTGGATGCCCTTGTTTCCTCTCCTCTCTCTGGATGCCCTTCTGTTTTCTCCTCTCTCTAGATGCCATCTTGTCCTCTCTCTCTCTCTGGATGCTCTTCTATTTTCTCCTCTCTCAGGATGCCCTTAAATCTTCTGTTCTCTCTGGATGCCCTTCTGTTCTCTCCTCTCTTCGGATGCCCTTCTGTTCTCTGATCTCTCTGGATTCCCTTCTGTCCTCTCCATTCTTTGGATGCCCTTCTGTTCTATCCTCTCTCCCAATGCTCTTCTGTTCTCCCACTCTGTGAATGCCCTTCTGTACTCTTCTCACTCTGGATGCCCTTCTGTTATCTCCTCTCTCTCTATGCCCTTCTGTTCTCTACTCTCTATCGATGCCCTTCTTTTCTCTCCTCTGTCTGGATGCCCTTCTGTCTACTCCTCTCTCTGCATGCCCTGTTGTTCTCTCCTCTCTCCAGATGTCTTTCTGCCCTCTCCTCTCTCTGGATGCCCTTCTGTCTTCTCCTCTCTCTGGATGCCCTTCTGTTCTCTCCTCTCTCCAGATGCACTTCTCTTCTCTCCTCTCTCTGGATGCCATTCTGTCCTCTCCTCAGTCTGGATGCTCTTCTGTCCACTCTTCTCCCCAGATGCCCTCTGTTCTCTGCTATCTCTGAATGCCCTTCTGTCTTCTTTTCTCTCTGGATGCCCATCTGTTCTCTCTATCTGGATACCCTTCTGGTCTCTCCTCTCTCTGGATGCCCTTCTGTTCTCTCTCTCTCCGGATGCCCTTCTGTTCTCTCCTCTCTCTGGATTTTCTTCTGTCTTCTCCTCTCTCTGGATGCCCTTCTGTTCTCTTCTCTCTGGGTGCTCTTCTGTGCTCACCTCTCTATGGATGCCATTCTTTTCTGTCTTCTCTATGGATGCCCTTCTGTTTTCTCCTCTCTCTATCCCCTTCTGTTCTCTATTATCTCTTGATGCCCTTATTTTCTCTCCTCTCTCTGGATGCCTTCTGTTTTCTCCTCTCTCTGTATGCCTTTTTGTTCTCTCCTCTCTCAGGATGTCTTTCTGCCCTCTCCTCTCTCTGGATGCCCTTCTGTCTTCTCTTCTTTCTGGATGCCCTTCTGTTCTCTTCTCTCTGGATGCTCTTCTCTGCTCACCTCTCTATGGATGTCCTTCTGTTCTGTCTTCTCTCTTGTTGTTCTTCTGTTTTCTCCTCTCTCCGGAGGACCTTATGTCTTCTCCTCTCTCTGGATGCCCTTTGGTCATCTTTTCTCTCTGGATGCCTTTCTGTCTTCTCCTCTCTCTGGATGCCCTTCTGTTCTGTCCTCTCTTTGGATGCCCTTCTGTTCTCTCCTCTCTCCAGATGTCCTTATAGATTCTCTCCCTGGATGCCCTTCGGTCTTCTCCTCTCTCTGGATGCCCTTCTGATCTCTCCTCACTCCAGATGCTCTTCTGTCCTCTGATCTCTCTGGATGCCCTTTTGTCTTTTCCTCTCTCCGGATACCCTTCTGTGTTCTACTCTCTCTGGTTGCCTTTCTGTTTTGTTTTCTCTATGGATTCTCTCCTGTACCCTCATCTCTCTGGATGCCCTTCTGTTCTCTCCTCTCACTGAATGCCCTTCTATCTTCTCCGCTCTCTGGATGCCTGTCTCCTCTCTGTTCTCTCTGGATGCCCTTCAGTATTCTCCTCTCTCTGGATGCCCTTCTGTTCTCTCGTCTCTTGGGATGGCCTTAATTTCTCTCTTCTATCTGGATTCCCTTCTGTCCGCTCTTCTCTCCAGATGCCCTTCTGTCCTCTCCTATCACTGATTGCCCTTCTGTATTCTTTTACTTCTGGATGCCCTTCTGTTCTCTCCTATCTCTGAATTCCCATCTGTACTCTCCTCTTTCTGGATGCCCTTCTGTTCTCTCCTCTCTCCAGATGCCCTTCTGTATTCTTCTCTCTCTGCATGCCCTTCGGCTCTCTCCTGTCTCTGGATGCCCTTCTGTTCTCTCCTCTCTTTGGATGATCTTCTGTCTTCTCTTCTCTCCTGATGCCCTTCTGTTCTCTCCTCTCTCCAAATGCCCTTCTGTTCTCTCCCCTCTCTGTATTCACTCTGTCTTGTCCTTCTCTGGATACCCTTCTCTTCTCTCCTCTCTCTAGCTGCCCTTCTGTTCTCTCCTCTATCTAGATGCCCTTCTGTCTTCTCCACTATCTGTATGTCCTTCTTTTCTCTTTTCTGTGGATGCCCTTCTGACCTCTCCTCTCTCTGGATGCCTTCTTTTCTCTCTTCTCTCTGGAATCCATTCTGTACTCTTCTCTCTCTGGAAGACCTTCTGTCTTCTCCTATCTCCCGATGCCCTTCTGTCTTCTCCTCTTTCTGGATATCTTCTGTTCTCTCCTCTCTCTACATGCCCTTCTGTCCTCTATTCTCTCTGGATGCCCATATGTTCTCTCCTCTCGCTGGATGTTCTTCTGTCTTCTACGCTCTCTGGATACTGTTGTATTATCTACTCTCCCTGGATGCCCTTCTGTAATCTCCTCTCTCTGGATTCCCTTCTGTCTTCTCCTCTCTTTGGATTCCCTTCTGTTCTCTCCTTTTTCTGGATGCCCTTCTGTTCTCTCCTCTCTTTGGAGGCCCTTCTGTCTTTTGCTCTCTCTGGTTGACCTTCAGCTCTCTCCTCTCTCTGAATGCCCTTCTGTTCTCTCCTCTATCTGGATTGCCTTCTGTCTTCTCCTCAATCTGTATTGCCTTCTGTCTTCTCCTCAATCTGGATTGCCTTCTGTCTTCTCCTTTCTCTGGATGCCATTCTGTCCTCTCCTCTCTCTGGATGCCCTTCTGTCTTCTCCTCTCTTTGGATGCCCTTCTGTTCTCTCCTGTCTAGGTATTCCCTTTTTGTCTTCTCTTCTCTCTGGATGCCCTTCAGTAATCTCCTCTCTCTGGATAACCTTCTGTCTTCTGCTGTTTTCCGATGCCCTTCTGTCTTCTCCTCTATCTGGATTCCCTACCATTCGCTCCTCACTCTAGATTCCCTTCTGTCTTCTCCTCTCTCTGGATTCCTTACTGTTCTCTCCTTTCACTGGATGTCCTTCTGTCCTCTCCTGCCTCTAGATGCCCTTCTATCTTTTCCTCTCTCCGGATGCCCTTCTGTTCTCTTCTCTCTCTGGATGTCCTTCAGTCCTCTGCTCTCTCTAGATGCCCTTCTGTTCTCTCCTTTTTCTGGATTGTCTTCTGTTCTATCATTTCCCTAGATGCCGTCTGTTCTCTCTTCTCTCGGAATGCCCTTCTGTCCTCTCCTCTCTCTGGATGCCCTTCTGTCCTCTCCTCTTTCTGGATTCCCTTCTGTACTCTCCTTTCTCTGGATGCCCTTCTTCACCCTCTATTCTCTGAATGCCCTTCTGTCTTCTTCTCTCTCTGGATGGCCTTTTGTCCTCTTCTCTCTCTGGATGCCTATCTGTTCTCTCCTCTCTCTGGACGCCCTTTTGTTCTCTACTCTCTCTGAATTCCCTTCTGTCTTCTCCTCTCTCTGGATGCTGTTTTATCCTCTCCTCTCTCTGGATGCCCTTCTGTCTTCTCCTCTCTCTGGATGCATTTCTGTTCTCTCCTCTCTCTGGATGCCCTTCTGTCTTCTCATCTCTACCGATGCCCTTCTGTTCTCTCCTCTCTCCGAATGCCATTCTGTTCTCTCCTCTCTCTGGATTCGCTTCTGTCTTCTCCTTCTCTGGATGCCCTTCTGTTCTCTTGTTTTTCTGGATGCCCTTCTGTTCTCTCCTCTATCTAGATGCCCTTCTATATTCTCCTCTCTCTGTATGGCCTTCTGTACTATTTTATGTGAATGCCCTTCTTTCCTCTCCTCTCTCTGGATGCCCTTCTGCTCTGGCTTCTCTCTGGAGGAAATTCTGTCTCCTCCTCTCTCTAGATGCCCTTCTGTCTTCTCCTATCTCTGGATGCCCTTATGTCCTCTCCTCTCTCTTGATTCCTTTCTGTTCTCTCCTCTCTCTGGATGCCCTTCTGTATTCTCCTCTCTCTAGATGCCCTTGTGTTCTCCTCTCTCTGAATGCCCTTCTGTTCTCTTCTCTTTCCAATGCCCCTTTTTCAACTCCTCTCTCTGAAGGCCCTTCTTTCGTTTCCTCTCTCTGAATGCCCTTCTGTTTCGCCTCTTGCAAGATTCCTTTCTGTATGCTCCTCTCTCTGGATGCCCTTCTGTCTTCTCCTTTGTCTGGATGCCCTTCTGTTCTCTCCTCTCTCTGGATTCCCTTTTTGTCTACTACTCTCTCTGGATGCACTTCTCTTCTCTCCTCTCTCTGGATGCCCTTCTGTCCTCTCCTATTCCTGGATACCCTTCTTTTCTCTCCTCTCTCTGGATGCCCTTTTGTCCTCCCCTCTCTCTTGATACCCTTCTGTACTCTCCACACTCTCTCTGGATGCCCTTCTGTTCTCTCCTCTCCCTGGATTCAGTTCTGTTCCCTCCTCTTCCTCGATGCCCTTCTGCACTTTCCTCTCTCTGGATTCACTTCTTTTCTCTACTCTCTCTGGATGCCGTTTTGTCCTCTCCTCACTCTGGATGCCGTTCTGTCCTCTACTCTTCCTGGATGCCTTTCTGCTCTCTTCTCTCTCTGGATGCCCCTCTGTCCTCTTCTCTCTCTGTATGCCCTTCTGTCTTCTCCTCTCTCTGAATGCCCTTCTGTCTTCTCATCTAACTGAATGCTCTTCTGTCTTCTCCTCTGTCTGGATGCGTTCTGTCCTCCCCTCTATCTGGATGCCCTTCTGTCTTCTCCTCTCTCTGGATGCCCTTCTTCTCTGTCCTCTCTCTGGATGCCCTTCTGTTGTGTCCTGTACTGCCCTGCTTTGTGGGCCAAAATGTTTCTGCGTGCTCCACTCCATGCTTGGAGGTCACTGTGTCTTGGCCCAAGCTGCCATTCCGGTCCGAGGGTCAGGGTCTATTGAGAGAGAGAGAGTGGGGATAAAGGGGAAGAGACGTGAAGAATGGAGACAAGACAGAAAGTCTGATCAAGTCTTGTTTATTGAAGGGGATTCTGAGGTATTTATAGGCTTTTCCCACGTGCTTTGTAGGCACGTGGATACCACGTGCCTTGCAGGTATGGATATGACGTAAGCCTTACAGGCGTCTACAGTGTGGATAGCGCTTGCACTGTGTGCCTTGCAGGCGTGGATACCAAGTGCGCCTTACAGGCATGTATGGCGAGGATAGCACGTGGACAGCACGTGAACCGCATGCCTTGCAGGCATGGCTACCACGTGCACCTTGCAGCTTGGAAAAGTAAACAGCAACACAAAATACCTGGGATATCAGAGTGTGCTTTAGCTGTTGTAGGCTATTGAAAATCAAATCTTTCGTCAGGGTATATGGTTCCAGATGGCTGCAAAGATGATCTAGCCACTTTCTGCTAAAATCGGCTCCCAACAGGTCCCCCTTTTTAAATTTTTTCCAAAAGGGAAGGCTGGGAAAACTTACGGAAACCGTGCCTGTCCTAGGTTGAAGCAAAGGACCCCAGCCTCCCTTTCCCATCCTTGGATACTCAACAGCCATTGGTTGAGCTCCTGGTTTAGGATGGTGAGGCTTCCCTTCTTTTAGGGGCAAGGATCTCTGTATGCTCTCTTACCCGTCACTGACTTTCTGGCTTAGGGCGTAAGTTAGGAGTTAATCCTCGTCTGTCTTGATGAAAGAGGTTTTTGAGTCCCCTACTTCCAGCCTGTAATATTGGACCTGTATGGGTTTCATTTGAATAGCATCTATCTGTTGCCGTACAAAAGCCTTCAGTTTGTTGAACAGTATCAACCCAAAAGACAAGAGACTTAGCAATGCCTGAACAGTCAGTATAAAAGCAACACTCTTTTTAAGGGTATCTCACAAAAATACAGAATTGATCATAGATTTGATCTTAACAAAACAAGTAAGGAAATCCCTGTCCCTGTTCAATCAATCTCAAACCCCAAAACAACTATAATAACTGTGGTAGTGGGTTTAAACAATATACCCCACTAAATCATAAGTCAGGGAATCAAGAGTCCGATAGAGCCACCCTGAAGATGCGGGTGGTGATGTCTTCTTCAGCACTGAGAACTTCCCAAGTCATGTTTACTCGTAGATATGTTCCAGTTTGAAGGCAATTGTGAAGCATCTTCATGTTTCCTTCATATTTCCTGCAAAGAAAAAACACGCTTCTCAGGGGGTTTCTCCTTCCTGGATTTGTTATTGTTGTCTATTTGTTTAATCAGTCTCTCTGGCAGCCAACGTGCAGCATCTGCAGTTTGGGAATATATGCAAACAGAACCTCTTCCCCAGATAAGCACTGGATCTTGCCCATTCCAGGTTCCAGTTAATGGGTCTTTCCAGAAGACTGTTGCAATTTTTTTTTTTTTTTTTTTTTTTGGTATCAGGATGCCAGAATCTATCTGCAGCAGATTTTCCTTCAGAATCCCAAGTTAAAAAATTTAAAATAAAAAGTGCATGATGAAGGATATTTCTGGTGGATCCCTTGGTAGGATACCATTCCCCTTTTTTAATTTTTTCAAATTGACATTTAATGGTTTGATGTGCCTTTTCTACCATACCTTGGCCCTGTGGATTATATGGAATACCCGTTTTATGTAGTATTCCCAATTTATCACAAAATTGGTGGAAACTGGAGCTTGTATACCCTGGGCCATTGTCAGTTTTTATCTGTTTAGGCACACCCAATACAGCGATTGTAGCAAGCATATGAGCGATCACATGCTTGCTTGCTTCTCCAGTTTGTAATGTTGCATAAATGAAACCACTGTTTGTGTCTACACATACATGTATATATTTCTGTTTTCCAAATTCAGTATAGTGAGTAACATCCATTTGCCAGATACTGTTTGCTGTCAGTCCCTTTGGATTTACACCCAAATGAGGAACTGGTAAAAGTTTAACACATGATTGACATTGTTTGACAATTTGTCTAGCTTGTTCTCTGGTAATTTTAAACATAACTCTTAAGGTTTTAGAATTAAGGTGATGTAACTCATGAGCCTTTATGGCCTGATCCAAATTAGATTTTTGATCTGATAAAGTCACTGCAGTTATCCTAGTAGCTAGGTCTGCCTTGGTATTTCCTTCAGAGAGAGGACCTTGTAGCCCAGTGTGGGCTCTCAGGTGTCCTATAAAGAATTTACACTTTTTCCTCAAAATTACTTGTTGGCACTGTAAAAACAAATCAGCTGCTTCTGAGGAATGCTTTATTTGTGCAGGAGTTTCTAGCAGAGGGATAGACTGAACTATATATGAGCTATCTGTATAAATATTAATAGTTTGATTTGGAAATGCTTGAAACACCTCAATGACAGCATGTAATTCAACCAATTGAGCTGACACAGATGATGTTGCAAAAGAGATTACTTGATCCTTAAAGGCATAAGCAGCTGTTCCTGATGAGGAACCATCAGTGAAAACTAGCAATGCTTCCTTGATAGGTTCATGTGCAGTACAAGATGGAAAAACAAATTCATGATGATTACAAAACTGAACCAATTTATCTGGTGGATAATGATTATCTATCTGACCAGCAAATGAGACACATGCAATAGGCCAGACTTCAGAATTCTGCATAAGCCAATCAACCTGATGCCTTGTATAAGGTTGTACTATGACATCAAGATCTTTTCCAAAATATTTTTGACTGTTATCTCTGCCTAAGATAATCATATCAGCTACAGCTGCATAGTATGGATTAAGAACCTTCTTGGGGAATGAGGGAATATGAACCCATAATATGGGTGCAGTTTGCCAAAAAACTGCAGTATAAGTCAGTTTAGTGTTAAAAATAAGAAAATATAAAGGCTTAGAATAATTAATATGAGTTACAAATTGGGATGAAATAGCATTCTCTACCTTCTGTAAGGCTTTTCTACCCTCCTCTGTTAGAGCCCTGCCAGATTTAGGGTCAGGATCTCCCTTGAGAATATCAAACAGAGGCTTCAATTCTCCTGTTGTAAGTTTCAAATATGGTCTTAGCCAATTAATGTCTCCCCGTAGTTTTTGAAAATCATTAAGTGTCTTAAGGGAATCAGTCCTCAGTGTGGCTTTACTATTAATAATACTTGGACCATTAATCTGAAATCCTAAATAAGTATATGGATCTTGTAATTGCACCTTTTCTGGTGCTATTTGTAACCCTGCAGTCTGTAAAGCTGTTCTAAGATCATCAAAGCACTGAAGTACCTGTTTTCCATCTATACCCTGAGGCAATACCTTCCATTGATATCTTTTCATAGGTTCTCTAAAGTTTATAGAGGAAATACTTTAAGCAAAACATTTTCTATCATTAGGATGCAAGGTGATAGTAAAAAAACAGTCTTTTAAATCTATAACTATTTTATAATAACCTAAAGGTATGGCCACCAGTGTGGGCAGCCCAGGTTGTAAGGCTCCCATTTTAATCATGGTTGCGTTAACAGCCCTCAAGTCTTGCAACAATCTCCACTTTCCTGACTTTTTCCTAATAACAAATATTGGGGTGTTCCAGGGAGAGTTACTCTCCTCTAAATGCCCTGCCTGTAATTGCTCCTGCACTAGCAACTGGGCAGCTTGTAATTTTTCGGTGGTTAGGGACCACTGATCCACCCAGACGGGCAAGTCCCCTTTCCAGGTGATGGGATCCGCACAACGTTCTAGGGGTGCAGCTGAATCAGTAGCTCCCATCAAAAATACTCCAAGCCTTTTCTTCTAGTGTTACCATAAACCTCAATAGGATGAGTGATCCCATCTTCACTTTTTCCTAATCCTTTCCCTGGGGAAAATCCAGAGTTTATCATTTGAGCTGTGATTACTTCATTAGGGCTGCACATAATCAATCCCAACTGGGATAACAGATCTCTGCCCCAGAGATTAATGGGAAGGCCTGAGATGACATAGGGTTGTATATTTCCTTCTTTATCTTTCCATGTTAGCACCTTAGAGCTTTGTAGTGGGTTTTGATTTTGGCCAATACCCCTTAAATTGGTTAAGGTTGGGGTAAGAGGCCAGGTAACAGGCCAATCACTTTGTTTTAGGATAGTCACATCAGCTCCTGTGTCAACCAAGCCTTGGAATGCCTTTCCCTCTATTCAGATTGTCACCATAGTTTTTTGTTTAACTATAGGCTGTACCCAGTATGCATCAGAGGAACCAAAACCTTGATCCCCTCTTTTAGGATTCTTATATTTGTGATTAGTAGGGTACAATGGAAGTAACAATAGTTGAGATATCCTCTTTCCTGTAGGAATGGTGACTATGTTCTGAATTGCCTGCGCCATTACCTTAATCTCACCCTGATAATCATTATCTATAACTCCAGGAAAAATTTGTAATCCCTGCATAGTAGTACTGCTTCTTCCCACTATCAGGCCAAACACATTTGGATAGAGTGGTCCAAACACTCCAGTGGGTAAAACCTGAGGTCCCATTTCTGGGGTTAATACTGTGTAAGTGGCAGAACTGAGGTCCAGTCCTGTGCTTCCTGGTGTTGCTCGACTAAGTTCAGAAAGGGATTGGTATTTGCTGGTAGGACACTGACTGCTCCATAAGCCTGTTTTGGCTTGTGTCAGTTCGGGGCCTGGAGCTGGCCCCTGTTCCCATTTCCCTGATTATAGGAAAGGGTGTTACCCTGTGCGTCTCTTTTAGACATACAATGACTAGCCCAATGCCTTCCACGTTTGCAACATGGGCAGAGCCCAGGCTGTTTTCTGGGCTGTCTCTGGTTTAACTCATTTTCTACCCTGCAATCTCTTGCAAAGTGTTCAGGCTTACCATATTTAAAACATGCCTTTCTGTCTTTATTTGCCAAAAAATCTCTTACAGATTGTCCTTGCATAGCAGCTGCCATAGCTAAGCCCTGTTGGTAAGAGGGACCTATGTCAGAACAGAGTCTGATATACCCTGTAAGATCCGTCTTTTTACTGTAGGGTATAATGGCCACTTGGTAAGCAGAATTGGCATTTTCATATGCAAGTTGTTTCACATAGTCTACACCTGCCTCTGCATTACCAAAAATCCTCCCTGCTGTTGTCATTAATCGACTAACAAAGTCAGAAAATCGTTCATCAGGCCCTTGCCTGACTGCTGTTAAAGATGGACCAGGGTCTCCCTTTACCAGGAGTTTACGCCAAGACTTCATGGCTGCATTTTGAATTTGAGCATATAAACCTGGGTCATATTGCATCTGGTTATCACTAGAAGCAAATTGCCCTTCTACTACTAAGGCATCAAAGGACCAACCATTGCCTGTCTGAATGTTTCTCCTAGCCATCTCTTTACAATTCTCATGGTACTCTGATTTCCATATAAGATAGTCACCACCACTAAGAACTGCTCTCACTAACGTATTCCAATCACTAGGAGTCAGTCACTCCTCTGCAGTTGATTCTAAAATCGCAAGAGTAAAGGGAGCAGTGGCACCATATTGAGATACTGCATTTTTTAATTCTTTAATAATTTGAAAATTAAACCCTGTGTGATGTCTCCAAGCAACACCTTGAGCATCTTTGGTCTCTGATACATGGAAAGCCTTAGTGTTTCCCTCCTCAGGCTGATCTGTAGCTGAACTAAAGCTAGAGGATAGGGACTGCCTTTGGACACCAGGTTGAGGAACGTGAAAATCCGGGGGATTTTCGCAGTTAGTCTCTTGAGACCTCTTCCCTGTCCTTAATTTTTGTAACTGGTTACTTAAGCCCTGATACTCTTTTTCTAACTCTATCAGTTGTTTAAGGGTAGTAATTTTGTCCTGTAACTCCTTTATAGGATCTACAACCATTGTCTCCATTGGGGGAGCACTTGGAGGTAGAGGCACATAGGGAAAGGGCATTTTAGCATCATAAAATTTGACTTCCTCTTCCTCTCGGTCAGCACAATCTGGCTTTGCCAAATTGTCATCAACCTTTGGCTGTATTTTGGATTCTAACTTACGCTTCATTTTATTTTGAACAAAAAAGACAGCATTCAAGAACAAAAGCAGAAAATTAACACATGTGAGCAGCAAACAAAACCGAAACAGAGAGTTGAATTCAAGCTGACTAATTTTGGATTCAGGTTGACTAATTTCTTGTCCCATTTTCCTTACATTTCTCAACGTGGCAGATTCGTGGTCACCTTTTCCAGTAACGTCCCTCACTGGGTCTCTCATTCCCGCTGCCTCTCGTTGATCACCAAACTGTCGCACTTACTGGAGCCCCATGCTGGGCACCACAAATGTTGTGGCCTGTACTGTCCGGCTTTGTGGGTCAAAATGTTTCGGCCTGCTCTGCTCCACGCTTGGGGGCCACTGTGTCTTGGCACAAGCTGCCGTTCCATTCTGAGGGTCAGGGTCTAGCGAGAGAGTGAGTGGGGATAAAGGGGAAGAGACGTGAAGAATGGAGACAAGACAGAAAGTCTGATCAAGTCTCCTTTATTGAAGGGAATTCTGAGGTATTTATAGGCTTTGGCCACGTGCCTTGCAGTTGTGGATATGACGTAAGCCTTACAGGCGTCTATAGCATGGATAGTGCTTGCACTGTGTGCCTTGCAGGCATGGATACCAAGTGCGCCTTACAGGCATGTATGGCATGGATAGCACATGGACAGCACGTGAACCGCATGCCTTGCAGGCATGGCTACCACATGCACCTTGCAGCTTGGAGCAGTAAACAGCAACACAAAAAATGGGGATATCACAGTGTGCTTTAGCTGTTGTAGGCTATTGAAAACCAAATCTTTCGTCAGGGTATATGGTTCCAGATGGCTGCAAAGATGATCTAGCCGCTTTCTGCTAAAATCGGCTCCCAAGACCCTTCTGTTCTCTCTTTTCTCTGGATGACCTTCTGTCCTCTCTTTCTAGGGATGACCTTCTGTCCTCTCCTCACTCTGGATTCCCTTATGTATTCTGCTCTCTCTTGATTCCCTTCTGTACTCTCATCTTTCTGGATGCCCTTCTATTCTCTCCTCTCTCCGCATAACCTTCTGTCATCTACACTCTCAGGATGCAGTTCTTTTCTCTCCTCTCTTGGCATTCCCTAATTTTCTTTTCCTCTCTCTGGATGCCTTTCTGTCATCTTCTCTCTCTGGATGACCTTCTGTCTTCTCCTCTCTCCCGATGCCCTTCTGGTCCCTCCTCTCCCCGAATGCCCTTCTGTTCTCTCCTCTCTCTGGATTCGCTTCTGCCTTCTCCTTCTCTGAAAGCCCTCTGTTCTCTCCTCTTTCTGAATGCCCTTCTGTTCTCTCCTCTATCTATGTGCCCTTCAGTCTTCTCCTTTCTCTGTACGGCCTTCTGTACTATTTTATGTGGATGTCTTTCTTTGATCTCCTCTCTCGGGATGCCCTTCTGTATTCTCCTATCTCCCGATGCCCTTCTGTCTTCTCCGTTTTCTGGATTGCCTTCTTTCTTCTCCTCTCTCTGGATGCCCTTCTGCTCTCTTCTCTCTCTGGATGCCCCTATGTCTTCTTCTCTCTTGTGATGCCCTTCTGTTTTCTCCTCTCTTTGGATTCCCTTCTATCTTCTCCTGTCTCTGGATGACCTTCTGCTCTTTCCTCTCTCTGAATGCCCTTATGTGTTCTCCTCTATCTGGATTCACTTTTGTTCTCTCCTCTCTTTGGATGCCCTTCTGTTCTCTCCTCTCTCTAGATGCCCTTCTGTTCTCTCCTCTATCCAGATGCCCTTCTGTCTTCTACTCACAGTGGATGGCCTTCTGTTCTCTTTTCTGTGGATGCCCTTCTGCCTTCTTCTCTTTGTGGATGCCCTTCTGCCTTCTTCTCTTTGTGGATGGCCTTCTGTTCTCTGCTCTAACTAGATGCCCTTCTGTCCTCTTTTCTCTCTGGATGCCCTTATGTTCTCTTCTCTACCTGGATTCCCTTCTGTATTCTCCTCTCTCTGGATGCCCTTCTGTTCTCTCCTCTTTCTGGATGCCATTCTGTTCTCTCCTCTCTTCGGATGCCCTTCTGTCTTCTCCTCTTTCTGGATGCCCTTCTGTCTTATCCTTTCTTTGGATGCACTGTTCTCTCCTCTCTCTTGAAGCCCTTTTGTTCTCTCCTCTCTCTTGATACCCTTCTGTTCTCTCCTCTCTCTGGATGCCCTTCTGTTCTCTCCTCTCTCTGGATACCCTTCTGTTCTCTCCTCTCTCTGGATGCCCTTCTGTTCTCTCCTCTCTCTGGATTCCCTTTTTGTCTTCTCACTCTGGATGCCCTTCTCTGCTCTCCTCTCTCTAGATTCCCTTCTGTCCTCTAATCTTTCTGCATTCCCTTCTGTACTCTCCTTTGTCTGGATGCCCTTCTGCTCTCTCATCTCTCTTAATTCCCTTCTGTTCTCTCCTCACTCTGGATGCCCTACAGTTCTTTCATTTTCTGGATGCTCTTCTGTTCTCTCCTCTCTCTGGATGCCCTTCTGTTCTCTCCTCTCTATGGATTCACTTCTGTTTTCTCCTCTCTCTGGATGCCTTTTGGCCTCTCCTCTCTCTGGATTCCCTTCTGTCCTCTCCTCTTCCTGGATGCCCTTATGCTCCCTCCTATCTCTGGATGTCCATCTGTCCTCTTCTCTCTCTCTATGCCCTTCTGTCTTCTCTGAATGCCCTTCTTTTCACTCCTCTCACTGGATGCCCTTCTGTTCTCTCCTCTCTTTGGTTTCCCTTCTGTCTTCTCCTCTGTCTTGATGCCCTTGTGCTGTTTGTCTGAATGCCCTTCTTTCTTTGCCTCTCTCTGGATTCACATCTGTTCGCTCCTCTCTCTATATGCCCTTCTCTTCTCTCCTCTCTAGATGCCCTTCTGTCCTCTATTCTCTTTGGATGCCTATCTGTTCTCTCAACTCCCCGGATGCCCTTCTGTGCTCTCTTCTCTCTTGATGTCCTTCTGTACACTCCTCTCTCTGGATGCCCTTCTGCTCTCTCCTGTCTCTGAATGCCCTTCTTTTCACTCCTCACTCGGGATGCCCTTCGGTTCTCTCCTTTTTCTGGATGCCCCTCTGTTCTCTCCTCTCTCCGGATGCACTTCTGCCTTCTCCTCACTCTGGATGGCTTTCTGTTCTTTCCTCTCTCTGGATGCAAATCTGTCCTCTCCTCTCTCTGTATACCCTTCTGTCTTTTCCTCTCTCTGTATGCTCTTCTGTTCTCCCCTCTCTTTGGATTCCCTTCTGTCTTCTCCTCCTCTCTGGATGCCCTTCTGTTCTCTCCTCTCTCTGGATTTCTTCTGTACTCGCCTCACTCTGGATGCCCGTTTGTCCTCTAATCTCGCTTTATTCCCTTCTGTCCTCTCCTCTGTCTGGATTCCCTTCTGCTCTCTCATTTATTCTAATGCCCTTCTGTTCTCTCCTCACTCTGGATGCCCTACAGTTCTCTCATTTTTCTGGATGCCCTTCTGTACTCTCCTCTCTGGTTTCCCTTCTGTATTCTCTTCTCTCTGTATGCCCTTCTGTTTTCTCCTCTCTCTAGATTCCCTTCTGTCATCTCCGCTCTCTGAATGCCTTTCTGTTCTCTGCTCTCTATGGATTCTCTTCTGATCTCTCCTCTCTCTGGATGCCTTTTGGCCTCTCCTCTCTCTGGATTCCCTTCTGTCCTCTCCACTTGCTGGATACCCTTATGCTCTCTCCTATCTCTGGATGTCTTTCTGTCCTCTTCTCTTTCTCTGTATGTCCTTCTGTCTCCTCCTCTCTCTGGATGCCCTTCTGTTCTCTCCTCTCTTTGGATTCCCTTCTGTCTTCTCCTCTGTCTGGATGCCCTTCTGCTGTTTCCTCTGTCTGGATGCCTTTTGGCCTCTCCTATATCTGGATTCCCTTCTGTCCTCTCCTCTTCCTGGATGCCCTTCTGTTCTCTCCTCTTTCTAGATGCCCTTCTGTTCTTTCCTCTATCCAGATGCCCTTGTGTCTTCTTCTCACTCTGGATGACATTCTGTTCTCTTTTCTGTAGATGCCCTACTGTCCTCCCCTGTCCCTGGATGCACTTTTGTCTTCTTCTCTTTCTGGATGTCCTTCTGTTCTCTGCTCTAACTAGATGCCCTTTTGTTCTCTCTTCTCTCTGGGTACTCTTCTGTTCTCTTTGTTCTCTGGATGTCCTTCAGTATTCTGCTCTCTCTGGATGCCTTTCTGTTCTCTCCTCTTTCTGGATTCTCTTCTATTCTCTATTCTCCCTGGATGCCTTTCTATTCTCAACACTCTAAGGATGCCCTTTTGCCCTCTCCTCTCTCTGGATGCCTTTCTGTTCTCAACTCTCTCAGGATGCCCTTCTGTTCTCTCCTCTTTCTAGATTCCCTTCTGTCTTCACCTCTCTCTAGATGGCTTTCTGTCATCTCCTCTCTCTAGATCCCTTCTGTTCTCTCCTCTATCTCAAGGGCCTTTTCACTCTCCTCTCTCTGGATGCCCTTCTGCCCTCTCCTCTCTCTAGATGCCCTTCTGTCATCTCCTCTCTCTGGATGCCCTTCTGTTCTCTCCTCTCTCTCGATTCCCTTTTTGTCCTCTCCTTTTTTGGATGTCCTTCTATTCTCTCCTTTCTCTAGGTGCAATTCAGACCTCTATTCTCTCTGGATGCCTTTCTTTTCTCTCATTTCTCTGGATGCCCTTCTGTGCTCTCCTCTATCTGTATGCCCTTCTGTCCCTTTTTCTGGATGCTCTTCTGTCTTCTCCTCTATCCCTATGCCCTTCTGTTCTCTTGTCTCTCCCAATGCCCTTCTGTATTCTCCTCTCTCTGGATGCCTGACAATTTTCTCCTCACTCTGGATACCCTTCTGTCTTCTCCTCTCTCTAGATGCCCTTCAGTTCTCTCCTCTCACTGTATGCCATTTTGTTCTCACCTATCTCAGGATGTCCTTTTATCCTCTCCTCTCTCCGAATGCCCTTCTGTCATCTCCTCTATCTGGATGCCCTTCTGTTCTATCCTCTCTCCGGATGCACTTCTCTCTTCTTCTCTCTCTGGATGCGCTTCTGCTCTCTCCTCAATCTAGAATCCCTTCTGTCTTCTCCTCTGTATGGATGCCCTTCTTTCTTCTCCTATCTCCTGATGCCCTTCTGCCTTCTCCTCTTTCTGTTTGTCCTTCTGTTCTTTGCTCTCTCTAGATGCCCCTCTGTCCTCTTCTGTCCCTGGATACCCTTCTGTCCTCTCCACTCTCACAATGCCTGTCTGTCCTCTAATCCATCTGGATGCCTCCTCGCTTCTCTTTCCGGATGCACTTCTGTTCTCTCATCTCTCTGGAAGCCCTTCTATCTTATCCTCTTTCTGGATGCACTTCTGTTCTTTCCTCTCTCTGGATGTCCTTGTGTCCTCTCTTTCTCTGGATGCCTTTGTGTTCTCTCTTCTCTCTAGATGCACTTCTGTTATCTCCTCTATCTAGATGCCCTTGTCTATTCTCCTGTCTCTGTAGGGCATTCTGTACTCTTTTCTCTGGATGCCCTTCTGTTCTCTCCTGTTTCTGCATACCCTTCTGCTCTCTCTTCTTTCTGGTGGCCATTCTGTCCTCTCCTCTCTCTAGATGCCCTTCTGTCTTCTCGTATCTCCCAATGCCCTTCTGTCTTTTCCTCTTTCTGTATGCACTTCTGTTCTCTGCTCTCTCTAGATGCCCTTCTGCACTCTCCTCTCTCTGGATGCCCTTCTGTTCTTTTTTCTCTCTTGATGCCCTTCTGTCCTCTCCTTTCTCAGGATTCCCGTCTGTCCACTTCTTCATCTAGATGCCTTCTCTCTTCTCCTTTTTCCGGATTCCCTTCTATTCTCTCAACTCTCTGGAAGTTCTTCTCTCTTCTCCCCTCTTTGGATGCCCTTCTGTTCTCTCCTCTATCTAGATGCCCTTCTGTCTTCACCTCTCTCTATATGGCTTTCTGTAAAGTTTTCTGTGGATGCCCTTAAGTGCTCTCTTCTCTATGGATGCCCTTGTGTTCGCTCTTCTCTCTGGAGGCCATTCTGTCCACTCCTCTCTCTGGATTCCCTTTTGTCTTCTCGTATCTCCCGATGCCCTTCTGTCTGCTCCTCATTCTGGATACCCTTCTGTTCTCTGCTCTCTCTATATGCCCTTCTGTCCTCTATTCTCTCTGGATGCCCTTATGTTCTCTCCTCTCTCTGGATGTTCTTCTGTCTTCTCCACTCTCTGGATACCATTCTATTCTCTACTCTCTATGGATGCCCTTCTGTTCTCTCCTCTCTGTGGATGCCTTTCTGTATTCTCCTCTCTCTGGATGGCCTTCTGTTCTCTCCTCTCTCTGGATCCCTTCTATCCTCTTCTCTCTCTCGAGGGCCTTCTTCACTCTCCTCTCTCTGGATGCCCTTCTGTCCTCTCCTCTCTCTGGATGCCCTTCTGTAGTCTCCACGCTCTATATGCCCTTCTGTTCTCTCCTTTCTCTGGAATCCCTTTTTCTCCTCTAATCTTTCTGCATGCCCTTCTCTTCTCTCCTCTCTCTAGATGCCATTCAATCCTCTTTTCTCTCTGGATGCCTTTCTTTTATCTCGTCTCTCTGGATGCCCTTTTGTGCTCTCCTCTTTCTGGATGCAGTTCTGTCCTCTCCTCTCTCTGGATGCCCTTCTGTTTCTCCTCTATCCCTATGCCCTTCTGTTCTCTTTTCGTTCTCGATTCCCTTCTCTCTCTCTCTTCTCTCTGGATGCCCGACAATTTTCTCCTCACACTGGATACCCTTCTCTCTTCTCCTCTCTAGATGCCCTTCAGTTCTCTCCTCTCACTGGATGCCCATCTGTCCTCTTCTATCTTTGTATGCCCTTCTGTCTTCTCCTCTCTCTGAATGCCCTTCTGTCTTCTCCTCTGTCTGGGTTCCCTTCTGTTCTCTCCTCTCTCTGTATGCCCTTCTGTCCTCCCCTCTCTCTGGATGCCCTTGTATTCTCTCCTCTCTCTAGATTCCTTTCTGTTTTCTCCTCTATCCATATGCCCTTCTGTCTTCTCCTCACTCTGGATGGCCTTCTGTTCTCTTTTCTGTGGATGGCCGTCTGTCCTCCCCTGTCTCTGGATGCCCTTCTGTCTTCTCCTCTTTCTGGATGCCCTTCTGTTTTCTGCTCTAACTAGATGCCCTTCTGTCCTCTCTTATCTCTGGATGTCCTTTTGTTCTCTGGTCTCCCTGGATGACATTCTGTCCTCTCATCTTTCTATATGCCTGTCTGTCCTCTTCTCCATCTAGATGCCTTCTCTCTTCTCCTCTTTCCGGGTGCACTTCAGTTCTCTCCTCTCTATCAAAGCCCTTCTGTCTTCTCCTCTCATTGGATGCCCTTCAATTCTCTCCTAACCCTGGATACCCTTCTGACTTCTCCTCTCTCTGGATACCCTTCTGTCCTCTTAGTTCTCTGGATGTCCTTCACTCTTCTGCTCTCTCTGGATGAGCTTCTGTTCTCTCCTCTTTCTGGATTCTCTTCTGTTCTCTCTTCTCTCTGGATGCCTTTCTGTTCTCAACTCTCTCGGGATGCCCTTCTGTACTCTCCTCTCTCTGGATGCCCTTCTGTCTTCTTCTCTGGCTAGATGCCCTTCTATTCTCTCCTCTATCTGGATGCCCTTCTGTCATCTGCTCTTTCTGGTTTCTCTACTGTTCTCTTCTCTCTAGATGCCCTTCTGTCTTCTCCTTTCTCTGGATGCCTGACAATTTTCTCCACACTCTGGATACCCTTCTGTCTTCTTTTCTGTCTCGATGACCTTCTGTTCTCTCATCTCTCTGGATTCCCTTCTGTATTCTTCTCCCTCTGGATGCCGTTTTATCCTCTCCTCTATTTAGATGCCCTTCTGTCTTCTCTCTCTGTATGGCCTTCTGTACTATTTTATGTGGATGCCCTTCTTTGCTCTCTGCTCTCTGGATGCCCTTCTGTCTTCTATCTCCCTATGCTCTTTTGTTCTCTCCTCTCTCTGGATTCAATTCTGTCTTCTCCTCTCTCTTGATGACTTTCTCTTCTCTCCTCTTTCTGGATGCCCTTCTGTTCTCTGCTCTCTCCGGATGCCCTTCTGTCTTCTTCTCTCTCTCTCTCAGTGCCCTTCTGGTCTCTCCTCTCTCTGGATGCCCTTCTGTTCACTCCTCTCTCTGGATTCCCTTCTGCCTTCTCCTCTCTTTGGATGCCCTTCTGGTTTCTCCTCTATCTAGATGCCCTTCTGTCTTCTGCTCTCTCTGTATGGCCTTCTGTACTATTTTATGTGGATGCCCTTCTTTACTCTCCTCTTTCTGGATGCCATTCTGTCTTCTCCTATCTCACGATGCCTTTCTGTTGTGTCCTCTTTCTGGATGCCCTTCTGTTCTCTGCTCTCTCTAGATGCCCTTCTGTCCTCTCTTGTCTCTGAATGCCCTTCTGTTCTCTTCTCTCCTTGAATGCCTTCTGTCCTCTCCTCTCTGAGAATGCCCGTCGGTCCTCTTAATCTGGATGCCTTCTCTCTTCTCCTCTTTCTGGATGCCTTTCTATTCTCTCCTCTCTCTTGAAGCCCTTCTGATTTCTCCACTCTCTAGATGCCATTCTGTTCTCTTCTCTCTCTGGATGACCTTCTGCTCTCTCCTCTCTCTGGATGCCCTTCTGTTCTCTCTTCTCTCGGGATGTCATTCTTTCCTCTCATCTCTCTGGATTCCCTTCTGTCTTCTCCTCTCTCTGGATTCCCTTCTGTCTTTTCCTCTCTCCTGATGCCCTTCTGTTCTCTCCTCTCTCCGAATGCCATTCTGTTCTCTCCTCTCTCTGGATTCGCTTCTGTCTCATCCTTCTCTGGATGCCCTTCTGTTCTCTCCTCTTTCTGGATGACCTTCTGTTCTCTCCTCTATCTAGATGGCCTTCTGTCTTTTGCTCTCTCTGTATGGATTTTTGTACTATTTTATGTGGATGCCCTTCTTTGATCTCCTCTCTCTGGATTCCCTTCTGTCTTCTCCTACCTCCAGATGCCCTTCTGTCTTCTCCTCTTTCTGGATGCCCTTCTGTCTTCGCCTCACTCTGGATGCCCTTCTGCTCTCTCCTCTCTCTAGATGCCCTTCTGTTCTCTCCTCTCTCTGGATGCCCTACTGTCTTCTCCTCTCTCTGGATACCCTTCTACTCTCTCCTTTCTCTGGATGCCCTTCTGTTCTCTCCTCTCTCTGGCTTCTCTTCAGTCTTCTCATCTCTTTTGATGACCTTCTCTTCTCTCCTATTTCTGGATGCTCTTCTGTTCTCTCCTCTTTCCAGATGCCCTTCTGTCTTCTCCTATCTCTGGATGTCCTTCTGCTCTCTCCTCTCTATGGATGCCGTTCTGTTCTCTCTTCTCTCTGGATTTTTTTTGTCTTCTCCTCTCTCTGGATGCTCTTCTGTCTTCTCTACTCTCTGGATGCACTTCAGTTATCTCCTCTTTCTGGATTCCCTATTTTACTTTTCCTCTCTCTGGATGCCCTTCTGTCATTTCCTCTCTCTTGATGACTTTCTGTCTTGTCCTCTCTCCCGATTCCCATCTGTTCTCGTCTCTCTCTGAATGCCCTTCAGTTCTCTCCTCTCTCTGGTTTGCTTCTCTCTTCTCCTTTTCTGGATGCCCTTCTGTTCTCTCCTCTCTCTGGATGCCCTTTGGTCCTCTTCTCTCTAGATGCCCTTCTGTTCTGTCCTCTCTCTGAATGCCCTTCTGTTCTCTCCTCTCTCTGGATTCGCTTCTGTCTTCTCTTTCTCTGGATGCCCATCTGTTCTCTCCAGTTTCTGGATGCCCTTCAGTTCACTCCTCTATCTAGATGCCCTTCTGTCATCTCCTCTCTTTGTATGGCTTTCTGTACTATTTTATGTGGATGCCCTTCTTTGCTTCCATCTCTCGGGATTCCCTTGTATTCTCTTCTCTCCCTGAATGCCTTCTGTACTCTCTCCATTCAGGATGCTCATCGGTCCTCTTCTCTATCTGGATGCCTTCTCTCTTCTCCTCTCTCTGGATGGCCTTCTGTCTTCTCCTCTCTATGGATGCACTTCTGTTCTCTCCTCTTTCTGAATTCCTTATTTTTACTTTTCTCTCTCTGGATGCCATTCTGTCATCTCCTCCCTCTGGATGACCTTCTGTCTTCTCCTCTCTCCCGATGCCCTTCTGTTCTCTCCTCTCTCTGAATGCCCTTCTGTTCTCTCTTCTCTCTGGATTTGCTTCTGTCTTCTTCTCTGGATGCCCTTCTGTCCTCTCCTCTCTCTTGATGCCCTTCTGCTTTCTCCTCTCTCTGGATTCCCTTTTTGTCATCTCCTCTCTCTGGCTGCCTCACTGTCCTCTCTTCTCTCTGGATGCCCTTCTGTCCTCTCCTCCATCTGGATGCCCTTCTGTCTTCTCCTATCTTCCTATGCCCTTCTGTTCCCTCGTCTATTCTGAAACCCTTCTGTCTTCTCCTCTCTCTGGAAGCCATTCTATCCTCTCCTCTCTCTGGATGCCATTCTGTCTTCACCTCTCTCTGGATGCAATTCTGTTCTCTCCTCTCTCTGGATGACCTTCTGTCTTCTCCTCTCTCCCAATGCCCTTCTGTTCTCTCCTGTCTCCTAATGTCTTCTCCTTCTCTGCATGCCCTTTTGTTCTCTCCGCTTTCTGGATGCTCTTCTGTTCTCTCCTCTATCTAGATGCCCTTCTGTCTTCTCCTCTTTCTGTATGACCTTCTGTATTATTTTATGTTGATGCCCCTCCATTCCTCTCTTCTCTCTGCAAGCCCTTCTTCTCTGTCTTCCCTCTGGAGTAAATTCTGTCTCCTTCTCTCTCTGGATGCCCTTCTGTCTTCTACTATCTCCTGATGCCCTTCTGTTTTCTCCTCTTTCTGGATGCCCTTCTGTTCTCTGCTCTCTCTAGATAACCATTTGTCCTCTCCTCTGTCTGGATGCCCTTCTGTTCTCTTCTCTCCCTGAATGCCCTCCTGACCTCTCCTCTCTCAGGATGCCCGTCGGTCCTCTTCGCGATCTGGATGCCTCCTCTCTTCTCCTATTTACAGATGCCCTTCTGTTCTCTCCTCCCTCTGGACGCCCTTCTGTTTTCTCCTCTCTCTGAAGGCCCTTCTGTTCTCTCCTATCTCTGAATGCCCTTCTGTCCTCTCTTCTCTCTGGATGCCCTTCAGCTCTCTCCTCCTTCTGGATGCCCTTCTGTCCTCTCCTCTCTCTGGATGCCCTTCTGTCTTCTCCTCTCTCCCTATGCCCTTCTGTTCCTTAGTCTCTCCCTATGCCCTTCTGTCTTCTCCTCTCTCTGGATGCCCTTCTGTCTTCTCCTCTCTCCCTATGCCCTTCTGTACCCTAGTCTCACCAGATGCCCTTCTGTCTTCTCCTCTCTCTGTATGCCCGACAGTTTTCTCCTCACTCTGGATATCCTTCTGTCTTCGCTTCTCTCTAGATGCCCTTCTGTTCTCTCCTGTCACTGGATTCCCTTCTGTATTCTCCTCTCTCTAGATTCCCTTCTGTCTTCTCCTCTCTCTGGATGCCATTCTGTTTTCTCCTCTCTCTGAATGCCCTTCTGTTCTCTCCTCTCTCTGGATGCCCTTCTGTACTCTCCTCTCTCTGGATGCCCTTCTGTCCTCTCCTCTCTCTGGATGCCCTTCTCTCATCTCTTCTCTCTAAATGCCATTCTGTCTTCTCCTCTCTCCCGATGCCCTTCTCTTCTCTCCTCTCTTCTGATGTCCTTCTGTCTTCTCCTCTCTCTGGATGCCCTACAATTCTCTCCTCACTCTAGATTCCATTCTGTCTTCTTTTCTCTCTGAATGCCCTTCTGTTCTCACCTCTTTCTGTATGCCCTTCTGTTTTCTCCTGTCTCTGTATGTCCTACTGTACTCTTTTCCATGGAAGCTCTACTTTTCTCTCCTCTCTCAGGATGCCCTCTGCCTTGCCTTCTCTTCTCTCTGGAGGCCATTGTGTACTCTCCTCTCTCTGGATGCCCTTCTGTTTTCTCCTATCTCCCGATGCCCTTCTGTCTTCTCCTCTTTCTGGATGCCCTTCTATACTCTGCTCTCTCTAGATGCCCTTCTGTCCTCTCCTCTCTCTGCATGCCCTTCTGTTCTCTTCTCTCCTGGATGCCCTTCTGTCCTCTCTTCTCTCAGAATGCCCCTCTATCCTCTTCTCCATCTGGATGCCTTCTCTCTTCTCCTCATTCCAGATGTGATTCTGTGCTCTCCTCTCTCTGGAATCCCTTCTGTTTCTCCTCTCTATGAATGCCCTTCTGTTCTCTTCTCTCTCTGGATGCCCTTTTGTCCTCTCCTCTCTCTGTATGTTCTTCTGTCTTCTTCTCTCTCTGGATTCCCTCCTCTTCTCTCCTCTCTGTGGATGCCCTTTTGTTCTCTCCTCTCTGTACATGCCCTTCTGTCCACTCATCTCTCTGTATGCCCTTATGTTCTCTTCTCTCTCTGGATGCCGTTCTGTCTTCTCCAGTCTCTGGATGCCCTTCAGTACTCTCCTCTCTGTGGATGCCCTTTTGATCTTTCCTCTCTCTGGATGCCCTTCTGTTCTCTCCTGTCTCTAGATGCCCTTCTGTCTTCTCCTCACTCTGGATGGCTTTCCGTTCTCTCCTCTCTCTGGATCCCTTCTGTCCTCTCCTCTCTCTGCATGCCCTTATTTACTCCCCTCTGTCTGGATGCCCTTCTGTCCTCTCCTATCTCAAGATGCCCTTCTGTCCTCTCCTCTCTCAGGATGCCCATTTGTCCTCTTAGCCATCTGGATGCCATCTCTCTTCTCCTCTTTCCAGATGCGCTTATGTGCTCTCCTCTCTCTGGAAGCCTTTCTGTTCTCCCCTCTCTCTGGATGCCCATCTGTCATCTCCTCTCTCTGGGTGCCCTTCTTTTTCTCTTCCATTGGGATGCCTTTCTTTTTTCTCCTCCCTCTGGATGCCCTTCTGTGCTCTCCTCACTCTTGATGCTCTTCCGTCCTCTCCTCTCTCTGCATGCCCTTCTGTCTTCTTCTCTCTCTGGATGCCCTTCTATTCTCTCCTCTCTCTGGATGCCCCTTTGTTTTCTCCTCTCTACAGGAACTTCTGTCCTCTCATCTCTGTGGATGCCCTTATGTTCTCTCCTCTCTCTGGATGCCCTTCTGTCTTCTCCGCTCTCTGGTTGCCCTTCAGTTCTATCTTCTCTTTGGATGAATTTCTGACTTCTCCTCTCTCTGAATGCCCTTCTTAACACTCCTCTCCATGGATGTCCTTCTGATCTCTCCTATCTCTAGATGCCCTTATGTCTTTTCCTCTCTCTGGATGGCTTTCTGTTCTCTCCTCTCTCTGGATTCCTTCAGTCTTCTCCTCTCTCTTGATGCTGTTTCATCCTCTCCTCTCACTGGATGCCCTTCTGTCTTCTCCTCTCTCTGGATGCATTTCTGTTCTCTCCTCTCTCTGGATGACCTTCTGCTTTCTCTTCTCTCCCGATGACCTTCTGTTCTCTCCTCTCTCTGAATGCCCTTCTCTTCTCTCCTCTCTCTGGATTCACTGTGTCTTCTTCTTCTCTGGATGCACTTCTGTTCTCTCCTCTTTCTGGATGCCCTTCTATTCTCTCCTCTATCTAGATGCCCATCTGTCTATGCCTCTCTCTGTATGGCCTTCTGTAATATGTTATGTGAATGCCCTTCATTCCTCTCCTCTCGCTGGTTGCCCTTCTGCTCTGTCTTCCCTCTGAAGGAAATTCTGTCTCCTCCTCTCTCTGGATGCCCTTCTGTCTTCTCCTCTCTCTGGATGCAGTTTGTTCTCTCCTCTCTCGGGATGCCCTTGTTCCCTCTAATCTCTCTGGATGCCCTTCTGTCTTCTCCTCCCTCCCTATGCCCTTCTGTTCTCTCATCTCACAGACTTCCCTTCTGTCTTTTCCTCTCTCTGGATGCCCTCCTGTCCTCTCTTCTTTCTGGATGCCCTTCTGTCTTCTCTCTCTGGATGCCGATCTGTCCTCTCCTCTCTCTGGATTCCCTTCTGTCTTCTCCTCTCTCTTGATGCCCTTCTGTTCTCTTCTCTCTCTAGATACCCTTCTCTTCTCTCCTCTCTCTGGATTCCCTTCTGTCTTCTCCTCTCTCTTGATGCCCTTCTGTTCTCTGCTCTCTCTAGATACCCTTCTGTCCTCTCCTCTCGCTGGATGCCCTTCTGTTCTCTTCTCTTCCTGATTGCCCTTCTGTCCTCTCCTTTCTCAGGATGCCAATCGGTCCTCTTCTTCATCTGGATGCCTCCTCTCTTCTATTTACGGATGCCCATCTGTTCTCTCCTCTCTCTGGATGCCTTTCTGTTTTCTCCTCCCTGTGGATGTCCTTCTATACTCTCCTCTCTCTGGATGCCCTTCTGTCTTCTCCTCTTTATCTATGCCCTTCTGTTTTCTCAATCTCCAGTTTTTCTTCTGTGTTCTCCTCTTTCTGGATGCCCATCTGTTCTCTCTTCTTTCTGGATGCCCTTCTGTTCTCTCCTCTCTCCGGATGCCCTTCTGTCCTCTCCTCTCTCTGGATGCCCTTCTGTCTCTCCCTATGCCCTTCTGTTCCTTAGTCTCTCCCAATGCCCTTCTGTCTTCTCCTCTCTCTAGATGCCCTACAATTTTCTACTCACTCTGGATATCATTCTGTCTTCTCTTCTCTCTAGATGCCATTCTGATCTCTCTTGTCACTGGATGCCATTCTCTCCTCTCCTCTCTCTGGATGCCTTTCTGTCTTCTTCTGTCTCCGGATGCCCTTCAGTTGTCTTCTCTCTCTGGATGCCCTTCTGTCTTATCTCTCCCTATGCCCTTCTGTTCCCTAGTCTCTCCCGATGCTCTTCGGTCTTCTCTGCTCTCTGGATGCCCGAGAATTTTCTCCTCATCTGGATATCCTGCTTTCTTCTCTTCTCTCTAGATGCCCTTATGTTCTCTCCTGTCACTGGATGCAATTCTGTCCTCTTCTCTCTCTGGATGCCCTTCTGTCTTCTTCTCTCTCCTGATGCCCTTCAGTCCTCTTCTCTCTCTGGATGTCCTTCAGTCTTCTGCTGTCTCTGGATGGGCTTCTGTTCTCTCCTCTTTCTGGATTCTCTAATGTTCTCTCATCTCTCTAGATGTGCTGCTGTTCTCTCTTCTCTCATGATGTCCTTATGTCCTCTACTTTCTCTGGATGCCCTTCAGTCTTCCCCTTTCTCTGAATGCCCCTCTGTTCTCTCCTCTCTCAGGATGCCCTTTTGTCCTCTCCTCTCTATGGATACCCTTCTGTTCTCTACTCTCTCTGGATGCCCTTCTGTTCTCTCCTCTCTCTGGATGCCCTTGTGTCCTCTTCTCACTCTGGATGCCCTTCTGTTCTCTCCTCTCTCTGGATGCCCTTCTGTTCCCTTCTCTTTCCACATGCTCTTCTGTCCTCTCCTCTCTGGATGCCCTTCTGTCTTCTCCTCTCTCTGAATGTGCTTCTCTTATCTACTAACTCTGGATTCCCTTCTGTCTTCTCCTCCTTCAGGATGCCCTTCTTTTCTTTCCTCCCTCTGGATGCATTTCTGTACTCTCCTCTTTTCGGATGCCTTTCTGTTCTCTCCTCTCTCTGGATGCCCTTCTGTTCTCTCCTCTCTGTAGATGTCCTTCTGATCTCTCCTCTATCTAGGTGCCTTTCTGTCTTCTCCACTATCTGTATGGCCTTCTTTACTCTTTTCTGTGGATGCCCTTCTGACCTCTCCTGTCTCTGGATAGACTTGTGTTCTCTCTTATTTCTGGAGGCCATTATGTCCTCTCTTCTCTCTGAAAGACCTTCTGTTCTCTTCTCTCCCTGAATGCCCTTCTGTCCTCTCCTCTCTCAGGATGCCCATCGGTCATCTTCTCCATCTGGATGCCTCCTCTCTTCTCCTATTTATGGGTGCCCTTCTTTTCTCTCCTCTCTCTGGATTCCCTCCTTTTTTCTCCTCCCTCTGGATGCCCTTCTGTACTCTCCTCTCTCTAGATGGTCTTCTTTCTTCATCTCTCTCCCTAAGCCCTTCTATTCTATAAATCTCCAGCTTCCCTTCTGTTTCTCCTCTCTCTGGATGTCGATCTCTTGTCTCTTCTCTCCAGATGCCCTTCTCTCTTCTCCTCTTTCTGGATGCCCTTCTGCTCTCTTGTCTCTCCGGATGCCTTTCTGTACTTTCCTCTCTCTGAATGCACTTCTGTCCCCTTTTCTCTCTGGATGCCCTTCTGTTCTCTCCTCTATCTAGATGCCCTTCTGTCTTCTCCTCTCTCTTTATGGCCTTCTGTACTATTTTATGTGAATGCCCTTCTTTCCTCTCGACTCTCTGGATGCCATTCTGCTCTGTCTTCTCTCTGGAGGAAATTCTTTCTCCTCCTCTCTCTGGATGCCTTTCTGTCTTCTCCTCTCTCTGGATGCCCTTTGTTCTCTCCTCTCAGGGGATGCCCTGCTTCCCTCTCCTCTCTCTGGATGCCCTTCTGTTTTATCCTCCCTCTGGATGCCCTACTGTACTCTCCCATCTCTGGAAGCACTTCTGTATTCTTGTCTCTCCCTATGCCCTATGTTCTCTCAATCTCCAACTTCCCGTCTGTCTTCTCCTCTCTCTGGATGCCCATCTGTTCTCTAATCTCTCTGGATTCG
>NW_023046177.1:0-68928 GCF_011762505.2 Arvicanthis niloticus
TTTTTTTTTCTTCTGTAGAATGACCTTGAACTGTGCTGGCATTACAGGCATGCACCGCCATTCCCAGTTCATGGAGCACTAGGGATGAGACCCAGTGACCTCTGCGACACTAGGCAAACACTCTAACCAAGATTGAGCTACCTCCCCTTCCCAAAACTTCAGGTAAAAAAACATTCATAGGCATTGAGCTGAATAGCGAACTCATCTGCTTACCTGTAATGGCTGAAGCTTGAGACTCTTGTTCGTCAGTATGGAATAGCCTAGATATCCCAATATTCCAGCAACGTTGCACATCTAAGTAGGTGTTGTTAGCCTAAAACCAGGAAGTTACATAGCTTATGTCCTAATGAACTTTCACAGAAAAAAATTCCAATACTCAAAAAAATAAACAAACAATCTAAAAAAAATCCTACCCACTAGATCAGATAATATTTGTCAGGCTGCTTTACTTTCTATGTGTCCAACTATGATTTCTGTATGTATCTGCATGTACAGCAAAGTGTAAAAGTAGGCGTGCACACGTGTGCCAGAGGACAATCTTTTGGTATCCTTCCTCAGGAGCTGTGTACTGTGTATTGAGAAAGCTATCACTAGCCTGGAATGCTCCAAGAAAGTTAAGGTGAGGGCCAGTGAGGCTCAGGAATCAAGAAACTGCCTCTGCTTCCCTGAGGGGTGAGACATGCATGCCATGTCTGCACTACTTTACATGAGCTTTAAAGAAAAACCCAGGTCCTTCTAGCACTTTACTGGGCTAGATCTCCAGCTTCTCCAGCCATATCCTTCCCTACACTGCCATTACTATGGCAGAGTGGTGGTAGGTAAGTAAGCAGGATAATTCTCTATTCTTTCTGCCACAGACAGCAAGCCTATGCAAATGAACTTCTACACAGATGGATGCTTGTACAACCTACAACAGGGATATGTTATATATATATGCTTTTTTAGGCTAACGTAATGTTCAGCACACACTGACAAGGCAAAAGGTAAGCAGATATGAAAAGATTTGACAGAAGAGCAAAAAAATACCCCTGAAAATACCCGAAATTGGTCCTTCTCTGTACTTATGGGTGGAAGAGTTTGGGATGTAGCTCAGTAGGTACAATCTTTAGTTTGATCCCTAGCAGCACAAACAAACAAACAAACAAGCAAGCAAACGAATAACAACAAAAAACAAGAAAGGCATGAAATCCTAGGTCTTTGAGGATTAAGAGTTCAAGGTCACTGTCAGCTACATAGTTCCAGGCCAGCTTAGGGTATGTGAGACTGGATATAGAAATGGAGAAAGGGCTGGAGAGATGGCTTAGCTGCTAAAGGCTAGGCTTCACAACAATAACAACAACAACACCACACACAAAAACAAAACAAAAAAACAAGAAAAGAGAGACAATGGGGAGGGAGGGAGGGTTTGTGTAGAGAGGGAGAGCTGGTAGACAAGAGGAAGAGAAAAATGCTGAAAAAAAGTCAGACGTCAAGGATCTTTCCTTGGGGTGGGTGGAGCCTGGTTTCCTTTAATACATCTATTACCTCTCTGGAAACGATGACATCATGTAAAAACAGAGAACTTTTTCAATGTTCTTGGCACAATGCCAACATGTGCCAACAATACACACATGCTCTAAATAGGTTTTAGACTCTCTTCATTAAGTTTTAGAGAATTAACTAAAATATCACTTAAAACAACAAATGCAAACTCTAGTGTCCAGTAAAGCATGCTTCTTTCTTCCCATTTGATAAAGCTGTGAAATATGACAGTTCTAACTTCTGTATCAGACAGCGTACACATTTAGTTTCCTTTTGATATAATGTTATTTTGATATAATCCTATTTCCTACAACATCACCGAGAAAAAACAGCCTTCTTGACAAACTTAGAAAAAATTTCCACAGTCTATCTGAGGACATGCTTCGTGGAAGTTAGAATGGAAAGACTTCCCACATGTGCAGGCACACACAATGCCACACGCAACACACCATAATCTGAGAGTGACTTTGACTCTAGAACACGGAGGCAGGCAGCTCTGTACTCACGTCCACTGGGAGAGGAACCCTGGTAGGTTATCCAGCCTCTTTCATTCGTGCAAACTGTGTTTTTAGCCATCTGGTCCCCAAGGTATGTAAGGGAAAACTTGAATAAATCTTTAATTTTCATCAGGTGATAAAGCACAGTCTCTGTCCTGAAGACACACAAAGAGGTAACATAACACTCACAAGCCTGAGAGAAGTCCCTAAACAACACAGCTCTTTCATCTAGCAAAACATGCTTGTGAAAACTCATTCTAAAATAAAAACTGGCTGTGGTGGTGCATGCTTTAATCAGAGGCAGAGGCCAGCCTACACGAGCTAATTACAGAACAGACGCAGGGCTACACAGAGAATCCTTATCTCAAAATAAATAAATGAATTAATAAGTAAAATAAAATGAGAAACCTTTTTTTCTGTTTGTATGATTGTTTTCTGAGACAATGCTGGGATTAAAGGTGCAGCCCACAACCTACTGGGCTGTCTTAAAATAACAACTTTTGAGAAGAACTTTTATTATGTTTTACTAAGACATCTCCTCACATTATAAAATAGTCTATCAGAAAACTAGACTTTTTCATCCTAAGAAAACAATAAAATGACTTAATCATTTGATTAAAAGCTTAAAGTTTGGGCAATATATCATAAACACTGGGTAGCTCAAAGGATAAAAGAAAATCATTCATAGAAAAAAATCCTTACTTTGTAATATTATACAAAATAACATAAAAACTATGTACATTGGAAAAGGTGCAGGAGAAGACTTACCAAATCATGTTGTCAAAGGTGCTTGGGAGAAAAAAACAATATGCATGATGATTTAATTATCAGTAGTGCAATCAGGAGGTATTTTTAGCCTGTTGATGGACAAATTTAAGAATAAATCATTAATCAAATATTAAAATTTTACTTGAGAAATGAATTTAAAAAGAAGCAAGTATTCCTGTGAGATAAAAATACTTTCTCCTTACTCACACAGGCGTCTCAGGGAAAAGCCTCTGGGGTGGTACCACATTCCTCAGAAGAATTACTAGGAATGTTCATTCCAAATGTTTGACACATAGACATATTTTTTCAACTAGGTGTTATTAGGGCAGGCTGAAATAACAACTATGCAAACAATTCTGATTCTGAGATGGGATGTGGCTCAGCTGGTAGAATGCTTGTCTATGCACACAGCCCTCAGATTCATTCTACCTTATGTCTATCATCCAAACACTCAGGAGTTGGAAGCGGAGGATCAGGCATTCAAGGGCATCTTTAACCTACACAACATCAGGCCCTATCTCAAAAAACAGAAGAACAATTTTAAAGGAGCCAGGAGATGACTCAGCAGCTAAACCACTTGCTGAAAAGCCTGTCAACCTAAGTTTGGATCCATAAACCATTGTTTAAAAACAGTGCCAACAGTTGCTGCTACCTTTAGTCCCAGCACTAGGAGGCAGAGGCAGGTAGATCTCTTGAGTCAGGCCAGCCTGGTCTACAGAGAATTCAGGGCAGCCAGGGTTACACAGAGAAATTCTGTCTCATGAAAAACTAAACAAAATAAAAAGAACAAAACAAGGCTGGACAGCAGTTAAAAGTATCTATTGTGCTTCCAGGAGGACCCAGGTTCAATTTCCCAGCAGCACCCACATGGCAACTCACAAATGCTGTAACTCCAGTTCTAGGAATCTGACCGTCACACAGACATACATGCAGGCAAACACCAATCCTCATATAATAGTATGCATTTAAAAAAGCCATCCTGTAGCTGTGGAACTTCACATTAGACTTTATACTTCTATACTGAGTTCCTATAATATATTATAATATATATACACACACAGAAAGAACAACAACGACAACAGCAAAAGGTCAGTATTATGTAGGTGATGAAGAAGGCCTGAGTGCAGGATGGACAGAAACCTTTCAGGTTTTACCTGTGTCATGGATTTTTTCATTTTTGGTGATAGATAAGTGTATAAAAATATACTCAATGGTGTAAGTCACAACTATGGGCTTAATATTAATGGCAGCATTATGAGTTGAAAAATTTGAGATATTCTTTAACAAATGTCAAATGCAGTGAGCTAGGTGCTAGAGAGCAAAAACAAAACTTTTATGCTTCCTACTTAGAAAATTTTTGTTATTGTAGTTGTTTTTGTTTGTTTTTTTTCAAGACAGGGTTTCTCTGTGTAGCCCTGGCTGTCCTGGAACTCACTCTGTAGACCAGGCTGGCCTCAAACTCAGAAATCCGCCTGCCTCTGCCTCCCAAGTGCTGGAATTAAAGGCGTGTGCCACCACTGCCTGGCAAGAATTATTTTTATTTATGTACTGCTTCATAACTTTTTTATTTGTTCACTATTTTTACAACAGGATGCTATTAAGACAAGGCTGGCCTGGAGCTATACAAACACAGTGGTCCTGAGATTCTGGATCCATCTCAGCCTTCAGTGCTGGGATGGTAGGAGTGTACTGTCAAGCCTGACTAATTTTATTTTTAGATAATGCTGCTTAGTTCATGTCAACTTGACACACATTACTGACTCTGTAGAGGAGAAAGCTTCAATTGGGAAAATGCCTCAAAAGAACAGGCTGCAGGCAAGCCTGCAGGAAAATTTCTTAGTTAGCAATTGTTGGGAGGAGTCTTGGGTGCCTATAAGAAATCCGGCTGAGCAAGGCATACCAGGCAAGCTGGTAAGCAGCACCTGCCATGGCGCCACAACATTGACTTCTGACTCCAGGTTTCTGCTGTTCTTGAGTTATTGTAGTAACTTCTGTTGATGATGAACTGCAAGGTGGAAATGTAAGTCAAATAAAGCTCTCCTCCCCAAGTTGCTTTGACCATGGTGTTTCATCACAGCAATAGTAACCCTGAGTAATACAACTGGCATGTAATATTTGTATTTGTCTATAGACTATAGTATTATAAATTTATATCTGATGCTAAGCACAGTAGCATACCCTTTAATCCCAGTACTAAGGAGAGAGAGACTGGCAGAGATCCGTGAATTCAAGCCTAGCCTGGTCTACACAGTGAGTTACAGGCCAGTACTGGCTTTCTAGAAAGGAAAAATCTTACCTAGATAGAATGTATAATGATAAAATCATAGTAATTAGTACCTCTATCTCCTCAAATACCATCCTGTCTACATGTTAGACATCATTAGACATCTTTTCTCCAGTGGTTTTGAAATGTCTATCATTACAAACTCTAGTTACCTTACTATGCTACATAGAACAGAAAAATCTCTTGCCGGGCGGTGGTGGCGAATGCCTTTAATCCCAGCACTTGGGAGGCAGAGGCAGGTGGATTTCTGAGTTGGAGGCCAGCCTGGTCTACAGAATGAGTTCCAGGACAGCCAGGGCTACACAGAGAAACCCTGTCTCGAAAAACAAAAACAAAACAAACAAACAAAAAAAAAACAGTGGCTGTTCTTATTTGTGACCTGGTCCAGTTTCCAGCACCAGCATGGCTGAACACAACTGTCTATTACCAGTTCCAAGGATCAAATACTCTCCCTTGCCCCCCAGTGGGCACCAGCCACTTGTGAGGCACACACATACATGCAAACATTCATGCACATGAAAAAACTTTAAAAAATATTTTATCCTGCTTTATGGCTGGATAAATATTAAGTACTTATTAAATATTAAAGAACTATATTCATACAGCCTTTAACATTTTCTTTCTTTCTAAGTGCGTGTATGTTCAGTGTGGGGGCACATGTAGTAGAGATCAGAAGACAACTATGTAGAGTCAGTTCAAGCCTTAACTTTATGTGGATTCTGGAGCTTGAACTCAGGGAACAGGCTTCATGAGAACATCTTCATTTGCTGAGCTACTTTTACTCTCGCCACAAGTGGCTCTGAATTGTGGCTCTTGTGAGCAGCGCTGCAGTAGACAGTCGAGCGCAGGCATGTCTCCTATGATTCCATTTCTGTGGACTTATGATGTAAGCAGTGAGAATGGTGGGCCATACAGGTCATACAAACGCTATGGTTGGGTTTCTGAGACTCCACCTCCTGCACACTGTGTTCACCAGGGATGTGCTCATCTGTGTTACGACATCACTGCATCAGAAGTCTGTCTCACTCTGCATCCTTCACTGTTTGCTTGCTTTTCCTTTTGGCTCTGTTACACTTATAGCTCCCTAATTCTAAGGAATCATATTCAAGTGGGAGTGCCAAGGGCATTTTTAGGACAAGGTGTGTGTGTGTGTGTGTGTGTGTGTGTGGTGTGTGAGAGAGAGAGAGAGAGAGAGAAGAAAGAGGGAGGAGGGAGGGAGGGAGAGAGAGGAGGAGAGAGAGAGAGAGAGAGAGAGAGAGAGAGGTGAATGCAGGTACATATAGGGTTAGGTTAGGGTTTCCATTGACTAGGAGTTGCAGGAGGTTATGAGCCACCTGATCTAACTGCTGGGGAACTGAACTCAGGTCCTCGCAGAGGCAGCAGTTTTTAACCCCTAAGCCATCTCTCCAGTCCTCAGAAGCAACTTCTTAAAAGTAGTAGTAATTAGGGCTAAAGATGCTCTGTAGGTAAGAGCACTGGTTGCTCATCTAGAGGATCCTAGACATCATATGGTGGCTCACAACATTTGCTGTAATTCCAGTTCCAGGGATCTAATGCCCTCTTTCTAACCTCTATGGTCACCAGACATACACATGGTGGTGCACAGACATGCATCAGCCAAAAGATCCATACAAACAAAAAATAATTAAGTGGCAACTGGAACTGAGCCATAACTCAGTGGGTTCAAATCCCCAGCCACCATGTAAAAAAGTGGATGTGTGCTAACATAAGAAACTATAACATCAGGCTGGAGAACCAGCTCAGCAGTTAAGAGCACTGACTGCTCTTCCAGAGGACCTGAGTTCAATTTCCAGCAACCACATGGTGCTCACAATCATCTGTAAGGGGATCTGACTTCTGGTGTGTCTGAAGACAGCGACAGTGTACTTATATATAAGGAAGGAAAGGGAGGGAGGAGGGAGGGAGGGCGGGAGGGAGGGAGGAGGACGGACTCTAGTACTGGGGTGGGGTGGAGTGTGCAAAGAGAGTATCAGGGACTTGCTGGCTTGCCAGACTTGCTCCAGGTTCAGTCAGAAACCATGTCCCTCCAAAAATGAGTAGCAGACTGATGGAGCAGGATATCCAAATGTTCTCTTCTGGCCTCACACTCACATGAAACAGGAGCGCCTCACAGTAATAAATAATCAATCTCCTGCAGAATGTATCCATCCATGTAAATAGTATAGGAAAGAAAACTTTGTAAAGGGTCCCAGGATAAACTCATTCATTCAGTATGTATTGAAATACTGTGTTAAACTTTAGCCAACATTCAGTTCCTTAAGTTTCAACCTAGGACATATTATAATATACCAAAATCTGATTAGAAAAATACTCTGGCTCCTTGACAATGAAGAAAATTAAAGAATTTTTTTCTGAACCCATTACACAGATAGCTGGGGGTGCAATTCTTAGACAAAGACATGATACCTCAATGGTAATATACAACTAAAGGTAAAGAGGAAAGGTCAGAAATATTTGAGCCATGGCTCAATTATTCAAGCCACAATTCCTGAGAGAGAAAAAAGAGGCAACCCAGGAGCAGGCAGTCTCTCCTGGGAGGACATCCCTGAGCCCACATTAAACACATAAGACTCAAACAGCTGGGCAGTAGTAGCACACCACCTATAATCCCAGCACTTGGGGCAGAGGCAGGCAGATTTCTGAGTTCGAGGCCAGCCTGGTCTACAGAGTGAGTTCCAGGACAGCCCGGCTATACAGAGAACCCTGTCTCGAAAAAACAAAAACAAAACAAAACAAAAACAACACAACAAAAAAAAACAAAACAAAAAAAACCTGATGTGAACTGAAAACAAGCCATAAAAGAACATAAAGAAATAATAGAATATAAAGAAACGATAAAGGAGGAAATTGTGAAGTAACATTTTTCTCATCTTGTGACTCTAAAACTATGATTACGGTGGTATCTTTTTTTAACCTTATCTTCAATAGAAGTTTTAAAAGGATTAGTAAAGTTGGTATATAGTGTCACAAATCTGTAATCCCAACACTTGGAAAACAGAGGCAGACAGATCTCTGTGAGTTCAAGGCCAGCCTCTGCTATACAGTTAAGAACCTATCTTTAAACAACAACAACAAAAAAATCAACTAAGTAAATAAACAGTGTTTCTGCTATATTAAGTACTAGCTTTCAGCTGTGGGTGATTTTGCTCATGAGTGGGACACATTTACTTATCACAACTATTTGAAGAGGTATTGCTGTCCTTCAGGATCTGTCACAGACACTCATCACAGAATATCCACAATAATTTTTCTGGCCTGGCAGTGTTGGCATACTCCTTTAGTCCCAGCACTTGGTTAGGCAGAGGCAGGCGAATCTCTAAAAGTTCCAGGCCAGCCTGGTCTACAGAGTGAGTTCCAAGTCAGCCACATATAGAGAGACTCAAAAATTCACTGTTCTAAAATGTTCAGTGTGCCAAAGTTGAGAAACTACCTATAATTCTGAATTAGTCACGAGACCCTTAAAAGTATGCATATTATAAATAAAATAATATAAAGTGAAATAAATTAGAAAGCTGAGTACATACAAGGGGAATAAATACTCAGGCGTCAGATCCAGGTCATCATCATAACCAAATCGTCGGAGCACAGTCCAAGTAGTCTCATGCCTCCCCCTCTGATAAAAGTGTATGTAGTAAAAGAGAAAACCTGAAATAAAGTAAATCAGTAAATACAGCTGATGTGAACACTGCAACTGTGCCAGGGAGAAAAGCAAGGACGGGAGCTAGGCTGGGAGAACCGTGTACTAGATTCACAGAGAGCAAAACAGTCCTCAGAGGTCTGCAAGAGAACGCATTCCAGACTCATTTTCCATAACACTCAGCTCATCAAGAGCAAGAAATGGACAAAGGGACAAAAGTTACACCCCAAGGAACACACTGACAGCCAGAGACACATGATGAAAAATGAGAATAGTGTACAAGTCTCCTGGCTTACTTCTCTAATGAAAAATTTTAGGTTTTCAGTTCATTTTTTTACTAAACACCATGACTCAGCAACATACTCAACAAGGAACACTAAAATTGGTAATCTGACTTATATATAGTCCCTCCAAGTAGTTTTTGCCAAAAGACTGCTTAAGAGTACTAAGATGTTTGTACATACATCTCTTTCCCAAAAATAGATTTCTGTAATATCTTATCTAGCCAATTTCCCTACCTGTTCTTTACGATGACAGTAAAGATAATAATCTCTTACCAATTCTAACATTTCCTTAATGTATATAGTAATTCTATTTGATAAATATTAAAGTTGAGGGGTGGGGAGTGGGCTAGAAATACACCTGAGTGGCAGAATTCTTGCTCCACATGAGTGAGGGCCTGGGTTCCCAGCCCCTCGGGAGGAAGTGATGAAAAACACCAGCCCTACCTCTGAGCGTCAGCCCACTGTCAGCCACACCATCACTTAAGTGCTTTCTAACCACATTCTTGACATCTTCCAGCGCTTGCGGAGCTAAAGGGGTGTTGAAACAAATTCTCTAGCAAAAACATAAAATAAAATACATTTAAAAACAAACCAGAATATAAATCTATGAAGAATATAAAACACTGATAATCTACAAAATCAAAGACCTACAACCAAAAGAAACAAGTTAGTGCTGCCTCTATTTCCTATTATTTAAGTGAATGTGTTATATTCAAAGAAAGAAAACCGGCAGCACTCCGAGTTCTGTTCCAGAAACACAGAGATCTTTGTGTGGGTCACATAATACAAACCCCAGAAAGCAAAGAAATTTAGAGTTCACCATTCTTCATACACCCACTGAATACCATGACATCAAATTATCAAAGACTCCATTCCTAGGAATAAGAGGCTTTTTATATCTTGAGATTTATTAGTTGGGGTGTGATAGTTTTACAGATAAGAGAAGGAGTTGCTTAGTGCTTACTGTTGATTAAACTGATAATTCTTAATCTGGAGCTGAAACAGCTACCTGAAAAGAAGTTGAGTTCAGCATCATTCAGAGTGCCGTCATTATCTTGATCAGATATTTTAAATATATCGAGTGAGGGCTTTTATACAAGCTGGTTTCATCTATACAACAAGGAGAAATGAAACAATTTTTTTAAATACAATTTTCACAAACAACACTAAGAAATACTTGTGATAGTTTTTACACCAAAAACTGGTAACATGAAACAATGAACTACAGAAAAGCTACTCAAAACATTCTATGGTTATGCCATCTCATCAATCTCTTTAAACTGCTTAATCTTATGTGCATGCCATGGTGCTTAGGTGGAAGTCAGAGGCCAACTCCGTCAGGGTCTAGAGCCTGCTTCTGGGGTTCTCCTGTCTTTGCTTTCCCTCTTGACAGAGGAAAAGAAGGATGATAGACCCAGGCTTCATGTGAGTTCTGAGGATGTGAACTCAAGGGCCCCTCACACTGGTACAGCAGACACTTTACCCCCAGCAACCTTTTCTACTTTATATTTTGAGCCAAGGTCTTACTTATTTGTACAAGCTTAGCCTCCAAGTACCTGGGATTGCACACCTGTCCAGCATGGCCAGCAAGGCCCATGGCTTTTATTATAACCTCATTCTCTTGCATTCTCTCTTTCTTTATCCCTCTCCTTCTCTCCCTCCTACCAGCCTTCCTGCCCTTGCATGGCCAGCAAAGCCAAAACTTTTATGATATTCTTCACACCCTCTTTCCTGAGACATGGTCTTACAATAATATAGCTCAGCCTGGTCTCAAACTTTGAGTTATTTTGCTCAGCCTCCTGAGTGCTGAGATTACAAGCACACACCATTATACCCTGGTTTGTTCTTGATCTCCACCCACCTGTGTGTGTATACGTATACACACACACACACACACACACACACACACACACACACACAGCATCAAACCCAGGGCTTTCCCATTAAATAAGCATTGAGTCATAATCTCAGCTCAAGGAACTCAATACTTTGATTCATTCCATGCATATGTTAAAGTTCAGTATAAATGAAATTATTCATAAATAGGTTTAAAAAAATCACAGGTAGTAAGTATATAACTTTTACTAACTTGATATTGTAATATTTATACATTTTGAAAGTGATTTTGTCTTTTGAGATTTGTAAAACATATAAGTAATGTGACAGAAATTTATTTTGGCAACCTTCTTATTATCTTAGGATATATAAAGGACAAACTACCTGGTTACCTAAAAATAAGGTTCACAGGGCTAGTGAGACAGCTCAGTCAGTACTTTCAGAAGCATGTGGACCAGAGTTTAAATCCACAGAAGCCACATAAAAGCCTGCACAATGACCCATGCCTGTAAACATAGTGTTGGAGACAGGCAGATCCTAGGCATGCTGGCCAGCCAGTCTAGATGAAACAGCAGAATGTTTACTGAGGAGAGCCTGTCTCAAAAAGTATGATGGAAAAGCAATTGAGGAAAGACATGCTGACATTAATCTTTGGAAACACACACCACACACACACACACACACACACACCCACAAAGATCCACAGGCTTCTACCAGGTAATCATTGCCAATAATACTTAAAAAGCAAGCCAGCCAGCCAGCCAGAAAGGAGAGAAGGAAGGAAGAAGGAAGGAAGGAAGGAAGGAAGGAAGGAAGGAAGAAGGAAGGAAGGAAGGAAGGAAGGAAGGGAAAGAAAGACTTCTGGAGACAGTGATGTAGAGCAGGAGGTAGAATGCTTGAATAACATGCCTGAAGCTATGGATTCAATCACCCACACTATGTAGGAAAAAAAATAACACAAAGATATTTATCTATTCATCTATTTATTTATTTAGAAACAAGATTCTTCTATGTGTCCCTGGCTGTCCTGGAATCTGCTATGTAGACAGGAGGGCTGGCTTGAACTCATAAAGATCCACCGCTTCTGCCTTCCAAGAGCTGGGATTAAAGGAGTGTACCACATCCACACGTGGCACAAAGATTTCTGAAGTTTATTTAAACTTGAAGGTAGGCTCATTCACAACATCCCCCTCCTCAGTAAGAGTATATCATATTCAATATAAATTCCAATAATCTCTTTAATGTCATTTTCAGTATAGTAGTGTCATAAAGACTGCTTATTGTGTTTTTACCTTTGGTTTCTGGAGTTGAATCAGAGAAAATCAGATTGTATAGTGAAAAAAACATACTAATTTTTTTTTTTTTTTTTTTTTTGGCTTTTCGAGACAGGGTTTCTCTGTATAGCCCTGGCTGTCCTGGAACTCACTCTGTAGACCAGGCTGGCCTCGAACTCAGAAATCCGCCTGCCTCTGCCTCCCAAGTGCTGGGATTAAAGGCGTGCGCCACCACCGCCCAGCAAAACATATTAATTTATAATGTCATATCCTCAGCCAGAGCAAAACAGCAACAATAGTTGTGACCATAATATGAAACTGAATGTAAGAGTTTTGGGCTAGCAAAATGTCTCAGTAGGGTACTGCCTGTAAGCCTAATGAATGGAGTTAGACCATTAGGACTGACATGTGAAAGAGAACCAACTCCCAAACGTTATCTTCTAACCTCTACACTCACCCACACACAGACACACATACAAATACAAACACACACACACACACACACACACACACAACACACTCGTGTGCATACATACAAAATAAATGGGGGGAGGAAATTATTTTTAGAAGAATGGTTTTTTATTATTTTTAATTGTATGTTTGTCTGTGTGTAGTATATGCACATGAGTACGGGTGCTGGATCCCCCTGGAGCCACAGTTATAGGTAGCTGTGAGACACTACAAGTGGGTACTGGGGAACTGAACTCTGGTCCTATACAGAAAGATAATACATGCTCTTAACCTCTCAGCTTATCTCTCCAGCCACCACCCCCCCAAAATTTTTAACAAAAAATAGATTAAAATTTTTCTAAGGCTGGGCAGTGGTGGCACACGCCTTTAATCCCAGCGCTTGGGAGGCAGAGACAGGTGGATTTCTGAGTTCGAGACCAGCCTGGTCTCGAACACAGAGTGAGTTCCAGGACAGCCAAAGCTACACAGAGAAACCCTGTCTTGAAAAACAAACAAACAAACAAACAAAAATTTCCAAAAAGGAAATACTTTTCTTACAATAACCTGAACTTTTGTTTTTAAATGGTCTCTCAGAGAGAGCTACTTGATATATTGAGACAGTTTTAACAAGATAGAAAGAAATGAAAAATAAGTCAATTAGAAGAGCATATTGGGCTAAAACTTCTTTTGTGAGGCTATCAAATGGACTATAAAGATTACATTGTTATATTTTGTTGTCCTTCTGGGAAAGCTATGAAGTCCTGAGTTCAATCCCCAGCACCTGTGTAAGACTGGGACTGGACTGCCCGTGGTCTGGAGACTGTATTCCAGGAGGGACAGGACTCTTTCTTGCATCGCGCCAGTCGCTGTAACCGCCGGGCTTCAGATTTAGTGAGACTCTGTTTCAAAACTAAGATGGAGCACAACTGAGAAACAATGTCCACCCCAGTCTCCAGATATATATGCATACACATATACACACACTAACACTATACCAGACAGACAGACGGGGACACACACACACAGAGTCTTTTAATAATCTAAATATTTCCAAATATAGCAGTAGCTAGAATGATATACAAAACAGAATTTCCAGCCATGGCTACTAAGACCTTGCCTTACCCACAAGGAAAAAAATCCCTATTAAGACAACACCTTAGAGCACTTTAGTTTCTAAACCATTTCAGACTTTGATAGAAAAACACATTGTTACTTATATTTCATCTGATTACTAATATTAGTTTTGTTTTTGTTTTGTTTGTTTTTTTGTGTGTTTTCAAGACAGGGTTCTCTGCATATCCTGGCTGGCCTAGAACATCCTCTGTAGACCACCTCACAGAGATCTACCTGCCTGTCTCCAGAGTACTGGGATTAAAGTCATGGGCATGGTACTATTATTACATTTTTTAAGGCTAGCTCTCAAAACATAGACACTCAAGGTCATAAAAATCCTTCATATATCTTTTTTTAAAACTCTAGTGTAAGCTTAACTTAAAGCTTGTACACATATAAAACAATATATAGTCAAAAATTTGAGATTTTTGTATGTTTATTTTATTAATTACTTAGATACACCTGAGAACTGAGGAGCAGATGGTGTCATGCCAGCTTTACTGAGGGACTGGGGGACAGGCGGGGATCAGCAGATTAGCAGAACTAATAATAGGCCTAAAAGCAGAGCAAAGGTGAAAGAGTTCAGAAGACACTAAGACGGAATACAATGTATCACTGGGGTAAAGACCTCAGGCAAATCCCCATAATTGAAAACATTTTCTAAATTTCCCTGACTATAAAATATATGCACCTAGCTGGACTGGAAAAAAAATGTATTTTAACCAGCTAACCTTGGTGAGATAAGTCTAGGAAACACTAGGTTAAGGATAAGTTTGAAAAACTAAAGGAATTATAAACTAGGAATAATGTTCCCTCTTAAAAGAGTTTTGTTTTATTTTTTAGCCTATCTATACTGCCAAATACTGATACAAGTATGTTTTTGGTTTGCTTCTTTCTTTCTCTTTCTCTATTTCTCTTTCTTTCTCTTTCTTTCAGGATAAGTTTGAAAAACTAAAGGAATTATAAACTAGGAATAATGTTCCCTCTTAAAAGAGTTTTGTTTTATTTTTTAGCCTATCTATACTGCCAAATACTGATACACAGTATGTTTTTGGTTTGCTTCTTTCTTTCTCTTTCTCTATTTCTCTTTCTTTCTCTTTCTCTATTTCTCTTCTTCTCTTTCTTTCTTTCTTTCTCTCTCTCTCTCTTCTCTCTCTCTCTCTCTCTCTCTCTCTCTCTCTCTCTCTCTCTCTCTCTCTCTCTCTCATTTTGAAACATGGCCTATCTCCCGGGAAGGTGGCAAACGCCTTTAATCCAGCACTTGGGAGGCAGAGGCAGGCGGATTTCTGAGTTCAAGGCCAGCCTGGTCTACAGAGTGAGTTCCAGGACAGCCAGGACTACACAGAGAAACCCTGTCTTGAAAAACCAAAAAAAAAAAAAAAAAAACCAAAAAAAAAAAAAAAAAAAAAAAAGAAAAAAACAAACAAAGACAAACAAACATGGCCTATCTATGTAGTCCTGTCCTAGAACTCACTCTGTAGACCAGGCTGGCCTCAAAGTCAGATCCTTGTGTCTCTGTCTCTTTAGTCATGGGATTTAAAGTATGCACCTCCATTCATGGCTGGCTGCATAATATGTTGTGGTTTTTATTACTATTGTCTTTATTCTTTACTGGTGGTGGGGGAGCATGACTGTGCACATGCTTGGAGATCAGAGGACAAACCTTCAAGTCGGTTCTCTCCTTCCACCATGCAGGTCCTAGAGAGGGCTTGAACTCAGGCTGGGAGGCTTAGTGGCAAGGGTCCTTACACAATGAGATAGCTCACCAGCCCCACAAACATGATTTTAATTAGGAAAATCCATCCTTTGGAAGGCATCTATAGAGATGTATTAGACTCTTTGGCATCTACCTTTTTAGGATGTGACTAAACTGCAGATTCATCAGTTCTAGTTAGAGGTCTAGGAGGAAAATTAACTATGGTGTCAGATGGACTGTAAAATTTGGAAATTTCCTTGGAATTACATCAAAGCTTGAAAAACAATGTTGCAAACTATAGCTTTGCTACTGAAATCTCCTTGCTGCTTGCCTTGTGTTGGAATGGGGTGTGGCATTTGGGAACCCTCACAGCATATGTCTGTGTAGTTAAGTGGTGCACTAGGCAGCAGCCAGGCTGGACAGAACTAACAGCACTGCTCAAACTGCCCCATAGCTGACACAGACATAAATAAACAAGGATGGCTGATATGTAATCTAAATATAATATCATTTTTATATACCACAAAATATAATTCCTTTGATTTTTTTCAAAACTTAAAAAACACAGTAAATGTACTTATACCTCCAAAGGTTGTACAAAATTAATAATAGGCCAAGTTTTGCTAATGGGTCTCAATTTGCTAACTACTCATAATATTATAAACTGTAAGATTTTATTAATTTATATGTGTGTATGTGCATGTGTCTGTCTACAGGCCATGTACATGTGGGTACTGAAAAAGGACAAATGATGTGGAATTAGGATCTGAACTCAGAAGGCAAGAAATACTTCCTTCTGGAAGGTAAGGAAGTAAGCCCAAAAATTTTATTTCTTAAAAATAACACCTCTCAGGCTGGGTATTTGGTGCACATCTTTAATCCCAGCCTTGTGACTTGAGGCCAGTCTGGACTACAAATTTGAGTTCTAGGACAGCCAAGCTACATGTCTCAAAAAGCAACAAAACCAAACAAACACTCAGGGTTGGAGAGTTAGCTCAGCAGTTAAGAGTGCGTGTTGTTTTTGCAGAGGACCCAGGTTTAGTTCCCAGCACCCACATGGTGGCTCGCAATCATCTGTCACACTAATTGCAAAGGATCTGACATTCTCTCCTTACCTTCTCAAGGTCCAGGCATACACAAATTACTCATACATATAAATAATAAGGCTAGAGTCATCAGAAAGGAAGGAGTCTCAACTGAGAAGGTCTCCATAAGATCCAGGTACAAGGGATTTTCTTAGTTACTTATCAGTGAGGAAGGGCCCAGCCACTGTGGTAGTACCATCTCCTGGCTGTAATCCTAGGCTCTATAAGAAAGCAGGCTAAACAAGTCATGTAAAGCAAGCCAGCAAGTAGCACCCTACCATGGCCTCTGCATCAGCTCCTGCCTCCAGGTTCCTGGCCTGTGTAAATTCCAATCCTGACTTCCTTGGTGATGAATAGCAACGTGAAAGTGTCAGCTGAATGAATAAACCCTTTCCTCCCCAACTCACTTTTTTGTTATGATGTTTTGTTGCTGCCAATTAAGTTAGGGTTTGTTGAAACCCTAAGTAAATCTAAAAATTAAAAACAAACCAAACAAAGCAAATGACTCGGGCTGGGTGGTGGTGGCATAAGCCTTTAATCCCAGCACTTTGAAGACAGAGGCAGGCAAATTGTGAGTTTGAGGCCAGCCTGGTCTACTGAGAGTTCTAAGACAACCAAGGATATCTAGAGACAGAAACTCTGTCTCAATCCAAAAAGAAAAACACTTGTATGTGAACAATCTAATATTACAGGCAGGAGCCCATTCATAATAGTCAAAAGGATAACTGACCTCAGCAGACATGAGAAGATAAAAAAAATAAATAATAAGAGTGGTTACTTTCATATGATGAAATTTTATTTAACTAGAAGAAATTAAATGTACACTACAGCATGAGTAAGCTTTGAATACATGGAGCTGGTGAGAGAAAAAAAATAAAAGCTATTCATTGATGATTCCACTGACAGGAAATGTCCAGGACAAAATATACCAGTAGCTGCCAGTGCAAAGAGAGTGGGGGGGTGTTTGCTAATGGTTACAAGGTTTCTCTGGGGATGAAAGGCACTGGAGTTAAGAGGTGCATAATCTTCTGAATATACATACACATACATATATGTGCATGGGGTGGGGGTGGGGAGGAAGAAAGCCATAAGGTAAGAGTAAGATTACTTGAAGAAACTGAAAAACACATTTTCCTTTGTAGACAGTACACATCTGTGGAAATAAGATCTCCATAGATTTTATACATACATACATACACACATACATGTGTGTGTGTAATTTTATGTATATAATCACTTAAATGTATGTCTGAAAGAGGTAAACTTTGTGTTACATATCTAAAAAAGTCAGTTTTAAGTTTATTGTAACATTTTATTAAATTCTGGATATTTCTCAATAGAATTATTATACTTCTTAGCTATGAAAGAGTATATTCAACTTGCCACATGTACCCATAACAAAAACTACAAGAGGCCCAAGATATAGCACACTGGCTTACTCACTTACTCACTCTGAGATCAACTACTGACAGAATACAAAACAACAACAACACAAAAACAAAAACGTTACCAAGCTTTTGTTTAGATTCATAGATTTTCAGGCTGGTGAGATGGATTCATGAGTCAAGAAACTTGATATCAAGCCTGCCAGCGAGTATGGGACCCAAATAGTGGAAAGAGAGAACTGAACTCAGAAGCCGTCCTGTGACCCCTACAGGCATGGCATGGTACACACCCACCTCATGAGATGAATAAATGGACCATCAAAAAAGTTCATAAGTTTTATAGATGTAAAGTAAGTGTCATGGTTTGAATATGCTTGGTCCAGGGAGTGGCACTATTAGGAGGTGTGGTCTTGTTGAAGTAGGTGTGTCACTGTGGGCATGGGCTATAAGACCTTCATCCTAGCTGCCTAGAAGCCAGTCTTCCACTAGCAGCCTTCAGATGAAGATGTAGAACTCTCAGTTCCTCCTGCACCATGCCTGCCTGGATGCTGCCATGCTTTTGCCTTGATGATAATGGACTGAACCTCTGAACCTGTAAGCCAATCCAATTAAATGGTGTCCTTTATAAGACTTGCCTTGGTCATAGCATCTGTTCACAGCAGTAAAACCCTAACTAAGACAGTAAGTAAACCATTAACAAAGTTTAAGCTGTTTTCTTAGTGCTGCAGGGTCTGTATATTAATGGTACCACAGGAACCAATACTTAAACAGGAAGCTTATGAAGACACAATGTCAGTGTCATACTGAGCTGGAACAAACAATTTAGCAACTTAATAAACAACACAACCAAATTTCAATAACTTCATCTTAATAAAATGCTAAACATTACGAAAACCACTACCATACTGGAATTCCTGTATCATTCAGGCCCACAGAACACAGCCTGGGTTACCTCTTTCTCCTCTGGGCAGTACAGAGGCCCTGTAGGATGAAGAACAGCTTTCTGTGCATAATAAAACAGCTCTGAGATATTCTTTAGGTTTTTTGCTGAACACTAAAAAAAAAAAAAAAAAATTAGTTTTTATGTTCTGAAATCAACTATGATAGCCAAAAACAATTTTTAAAATGTTAGCATACAATATTCCTCTTATAGAACTTTTCCCACTCTTATTAAATTTCCTTATTATTTCCTTATTATTTTTTGTTTGTTCCAGTTTTGTTTTTTGTTTTGTTTTGGCTACACTCAGCTTTAGTGGGGTGGGGGTGGGGAGGAAGAAAACCAATATAAGGTAAGAGTACCTTCCTTGAAGAAACCGAAAACACATTTTCCTCTGTAGACAGTACCAAGATCTCCATAGAGCTCAAGAGGAAAACTGTCAATTTCTCTGCTTTATTTGGTTTATATGACTTCACAATGAACAGAAAATTTACCCCATCCCCCATAATCTTCGCTCCCATTCAAAGTCTCCAATTATAGAGCATTCACCAGCACATTTCCAAACTAAAGCATGAGACATACCTCCACACAGGTTTCTATTTCTGTATATTGGTTCATAATCGGAAGGATGGTCTCCATACTACTATATTCCACCAGATCAGATTTGTTCCCAACCAATATCAAAGGCAGCCTAAAATGAATATGACATTAATGCAATAAAGAAAACATAAGATGTGAGATTTGTATTTTAACTCATGTCATTACCCATTCTAGTTAAATTCCCATCGTAAGTTTTCTAATAAGGTCAAACCAAGGCCCCCAGATAGTAGGTTCATTCAGTCAGTCATCTCGGATTTAAAGAATATCTGTTTTAAGTCACACACTCTTCTAAGTACTAAAGACCTTAAGAAAAAGGTTCCTCAGGGGTTGGAGAGGTAGCTTATTTGCTAAGAGCACTAGCTGCTCTTCCAGAGTTCAACTCCCAGAGCCCACATGGTAGTTCAAACTGTCTGTAACTCCAGTTCTAGGGGAATCTGACATTCTCACATAGACATACATGCAGATAAAATACCAATGGACACTTATGATAAATAAAAAAAAAAAAATTAAAGCCAGGTGGTGGTGGCATATGCCTTTAATCCCAATATTGGAAGGCAGAGGCAGGCAGATCTCTAAGTCTCTCTGGTCTACAGAGTAGGTTTTAGGACAGCCAGTGCTATACAGAGAAGCCCTGTCTCAAAAAAAAACAACTAAACAAAAAATATCCCTCTCATTCTAAGAGTGAAAACTGAACTGAACAGGGAGGTCCAAACAAAATTAAAGGGAGGGATATGATCATAAAACTTCTCTTTACTAGGTAGCATCTGAGCCAAGTATTGAGGGATTATATGGAATCTGCCATATGGAGAGCAGAGAGAACTAGCTGGGAAGAGAGCGCATGACCATCCTGGTGGGGTCGAGAACAGGAGAGGTATGCCAGAATGGATGGACAAGGAGAAGGTCGGGTGGGTTAGATTGAGGATGAAAGGCCAGACATACCAGGATTTCTAAGCTGTGGTAAGAAATACAGGTTTTATCATTAGTATAAATAAGAAGCTAGTGAAAAGGTAAGTAGGGGTGAAGCCTGATCTAGTCAATGCTTTTATTTTTTATTATTGCTATTTTTAATGTATCTGATACCACTGAACTCAGGATTTAAGTTTTTGTTTTGTTTTAGTTTCTGCACATATGTATGTGTACCATGTACATGCCTGGCACCCAAAGAAGTCAGAAGGAGGTATTGAATCCCAAGAACTAGAATTACAGAGAGTTGTTAGCCACCATGTGGGTGCTCAAAATCAAATCTGGATCTTCTGGAAGAGCAGCCATTACTCTTAACTGCTTAGCTAGCATCCTAGCACTAATTAATACATTAAAATGTGATCTGCTATATTTCAGAGATATATAGTGAAGTATTTACAACTTGGTGTGATGTCTATTTGCTTCAAAATGGTCCCGATGGTAAAAATAAACAAGATTGGTCCTGAATTAACTGTTGAATCTGGGTAACAGATTCATTACACTATTCTCTATTTGTTTTATGTGTGAATTTTGTCATTAAGAAAAAGCCTTAGCTCCGGGCTGTGGTGGCGTACACCTTTAATCCTAGTACTCAGGAGGCAGAGGCAGGAGGATTTCTGAGTTCAAGGCCAGCCTGGTCTGCAGAGTGACCAGGACAGCCAGGGCTAAACAGAGAAACCCTGTCTCAAACCCCCCAGCCCCCCCAAAATAGAAAGGCCTTGGCCAATAACTCTCACAAATATGGTGAATGTTCCCAAGACTATCAGACTCTGCAAGAAATGTAAACACTAGCCTCATAAAATGACACAGTTCAAGAAGGTGAAAGAATCTTTGCATGCCCAGGGAAAGGGGCATTATGACAGGAAATGGATTGGCTATGGTGGGCAGACTAAGCTTATTTTCCACACAGACATTATTATGCTGAGGCTTGAGCCTGACTGCAGATTTAAGAGGATGTGGAAGGCAATAAGAAGAGAAAGAGCCAAGCGATTCAGTTCTATAATGATTTTAGGGAGCGTGTGTGTGTGTGTGTGTGTGTGTGTGTGTGTGTGTGTGTGTGTGTGTTTTTCCAGGAAGGACTTTTCTGAATATCCCTGAATTTCCTGGGATTCCCTCTGTAGATCAGGCTGGCCTGGAACTCAGAGCTCTGCCTGCCTCTGTATCCTGAGAGCTGGAAAGAGCAGACAAGTGAGCAAAACACATTCTCTGACAGAGAGCAGACTGAAAATTTAAAGATCTTGTTTTATTTAAGTGAAATCTGAGAGGTCTATAGGAAATCTAAATGGGTTATCAAAGATAACTGATTAGTGGAGACTGTTACATGTAAGTCCTAAAGGACAGCTTGGAACAAAACAAATCATTTTACTAGACTCCAGGCTCTCAACACTAACTCCTGCAGCATTTACTTTAGCATCCTTACCCTCAGTGTGATTTTTATTGCTTATATTGCCCAAGAACAGGCTCCTAACAAGATTAGGAAGAATTAGGAAACATGATAGTTTATTGTTTAAAAAAGTCTAAGCTCAAGTCCAAGTTTATCAATTCTAAAGTCCAGGCTAAAATGGAGGCATCTATTGTTTCTGAAACTTTCTGGCTGTGTGACACTGATAAAAAAGAGTCCTAAGAAAGAATAGGTATGTACCAAAAATAATCTACAGGTGAGGCTCAGGAAAGAAGTTACTGGAAAATGTAAGGTTGATACTGGCTTGGCAGTGCACACATACAATGGGGCAATTGGGAGGCTGAGGCAGGAGGAGGAGGTGGGAACAGGAAGATAACAAGTCTGAGAACAGCCTGGGAAATATAGTGAGATTTTTTGTATCTCTAAGAAAAATTAAATTAAATTTAAATAAATAAATAAAATAAAAACAAGGTCCACAAAATAGTCATAATATTTTAGTGACTGCAAAGCCAAAGTTCTAAAACCAGTGGCATAAATGGGTTCTTCATAGATACTGGCCAAAGTATGCTCTCTTCTCCAGAGTGGCCCTCCTAGAAATAGCCCCAGGAGAAAGCACCAAGAGCATGTGGACACTACAGCCTTTAAGGCTCCACTGTCCAATACAACATTCTATGGTGATGGCCTTGTTTGTTTTTTGAGACAGGGTCTTTCTAAATAATCCTAGCTATCCTAGAACTCCCTACGCCAGGCTGGGATTCAGAGCATGTGCCAATATGCCCTGAAATGATGATGATGTAGCTACTGAGCTTCTGAAATGTGGGTAAGTAGATCAGAGGAACATAGACTTGTTATTTCATTTTAATTAATTTAAACTGCCACAAATGACAAGAGGCTATAGCACTGACGAGCTGAGTCATTCTCTTCTTTCCACTTTGTCACCACAAAGTTTAAGGAACAATGAAGAGTCATCACAGAGCTTCCAGGCCATGTAAGTTAGTTTCCCTTCCACAAATAAGTTAGACAGGGCATCAGATTTCCAGAGAATAAAGAACAAAAATGCTGAAAAAAAAAAAAAGCCTGAAAACTTGAGCAAAGGGCCAGATGTTTATAATTAATACATAAAACATGATTTTCCTAACATTTAAAAAGATTTAAATGGGGGCTGGATAGATGGCTCAGTGGTTAAGAGTACCTGCTGCTCTTCCAGAGGAACTGCCTTCGGTTCCCAGAACTCACATGGTAGCTCCCCAACAATTATAACTCCAATTACAGAGGATCTGATGCCCTCCTCGAACCTCTGACAGCATGCACACTGTACACCAAACTTCTCACATACACACAAATAAATAAGAACAGTAATAAACCAGTGTTAAAAAAGATTAGAGTGTTGGACTAGGAGTGGTGGCACAAACCTTTAACCCCAGCACTTGGGAGGCAGACAGATCTTTATGAGTCTGAGTCAGCCTAGTCTCAAAGAACCTGTCTCAGAGAAAAGGAAAGAAAAAGAAAAAAAAAAAACCCAAAAAACAAAAACAAAAACAAAAAAAAAAACAGATTGAAGATTGAGGAAAAAGGGAAAAGTAGTGGTTTTAATCCCAGCAGTTGGTTTTTAGAGGCAGGTGGAGTGAATTCCAAGCCAGCCAAGATCCTGTCGCTCGCCGCCCCCCCTCCCAAAGAAAGAAATAATAAAAACAATTTTGTCCAATTAAATATTGGAAGGAAATACTTTCATCTGACTTTAAACTGAAAGCATTTATGCAGAGAACTATCACTCTACTTGGGAAATTACTGAGTGTGTTGTCTTGCATTTCCCCTTCACACTGTATCTTCCAAAAACTACAGAGAGCCTCTTTGCATGAACTTCTTTTCTTTGCTTCTTTTTTTTTTTTTTTTTTTTTTTTTAAACTCAAAACACTTTATTTATCAGTATTTGTATATACATATATACTTATACATGTATACATATATACATACATATATTAACAATAATTAAATAATAAGATGTATTTGAAAAGTATGGGGGGTTGGGAAGAGTGGGAGGAAGGAGAGAAAGGGAAAAATTATGTAAATACAGTGCTCATAAATGAAATTCTCAAAAAGGAATCCAGTTTTTTAAAATGTTCAACAGATTAACTAGCATTTTACAATATGAAAATAAATATGACCTATAATTATGTTGAAGGACATTTTAACTCACTACAAACTTTGAAGTTTAAAATGAAATCAATAAAAATTATTTTACCTAGCATACTAACAAAAACCACAACAACGTTTTATAATTCAAAGTATTTCTGAGAACAAGAAAATGAATTGTCAGAAGCTAAGTCAGCAGAGCCAGGGGGACACTATGTGTTCTTTCTTTTTTTTTTTTTATTATCAAATCATAATTTTTACTTTTTAACACAGGGGTTACAAACACGAAAATGCAGGATGTGGGGAAGGAGATAACACAGGAGCATAGATGTTCAGGGGGAGTACAGATACCTTTCAGAACAGATACCAACTGGATGAAGGTTCAGGGGTCAGGTCACTATGACTCTCCCTATGCTTTACTTGTCCTTATCTAAGTTGGTACTATCTGCCAAGGCCTATTTACAAGGTCTATGACTACTCAGGCTGGTAGATTTCCATAAAAGCTGCCTGTTTACAATAGTTTATAGATATCTGTTTCAGTGTTTTTCCATAAAGACCCAAGACTTTGTGTTAACCGGCATGTATGTCAGGCCTATTGCTGATTTTAGGCTTATGGCTGATTTTAGGCCTTCAGTGTATACGCAGGGCTGCCCCTGACATCTCCTCCCTTCTCCAAGTATAGAAGGGCTGTGGTGATTCTAATCTTTGCATGAACTTCTAAATGGAGATTTACACGGCATTTTAGAGAAGTTATATACAAGCTAAATAATTCAATTCTCACTACACCCATATGCATCCAAGATAGATATTACCTTTATCCCTATTACAGCTGAGGAAACTAGGCAGTCAAATGAAGTCAGAGCCTTAAGTTAAGCCCGAAGTGGGCAAAGCAGATCTGAAAGGTTGCTCAGTCCTATGTTCTGCCTAGTGCACACTGTGAGCAATCAACAATCCCACACCTCATTTTAAAAGCAACTCAAGAAAGGGCACACAATACAAAGACAGACTCCAGATAGACTCAAGCAGCAGGTTTTGAACAAAATGTAGAATTATTAAAATACTTTATCTGTCAGTAACCATTACAGTGTCAGAACTGTTTTCTGCTTTGCTCTCAAATCTATTTGCTCTTTCTAATCACTCCTGCCCTCAAAAAGGTATGTGGTGGCATATGGAGGTAGGCAGAAACGTGATGGAACCAATGTAAACGTGGCTCGGCAGGGAAAAGCACATTTACCAGCAAGCCTCAGTTCCATCCTGGAACCAACACAATAAGAGAAGAGAACTAAACCCTATCTTTTTTTGGTTGGTTGGTTGTGGTTTTTCAAGACAAAGTTTGTCTGTGTAGCCCTGGCTGTCCTGAAACTCACTTTGTAGACCAGGTTAACCTTAAACTCATACAGCTCCACCTTCCTCTGCCTCCTGAGCACCAGAATTAAAGGCATGTGCCACTGCCTCCTGAATAGATTTACTTTATTATTTCACGTGTATGAGTGTCTTGCCTGTATGAATGTGCCACACTCACACCTGGTACCTGAGGAGACAGTGAGCACCATGTGAGTGATGGGAACACAACCTGGGTCCTCTGAAACAACAAGTGCTCTTAACCACTCCAAACGCTCCAGCCCTAAATCCTGCAAGCTACCCTCTAACACATGCACGCACACACACACACACACACTCTCTCTCTCTCTCTCACACACACACACACACACACTCTCTCTCTCTCTCACACACACACACACACACACACACACACTCTCTCTCTCTCTCTCTGACACACACACACACTCACACACAAATAAATAAATATTTGAAAGAAAATCTAAATGTGGGGCATGTTAATAACTGGTAGAGCTAAGTGAAGACTTCACAGCTATATTTGTTACTGTTTCTTAGCTCTTTACATGTGAAAGAAAGAAAAAATACCTGCTGTCTTTGTCTGTTCTTTCATTTATGAGAGGAATCCATCGGCTTGTTACCTAAAATAAAATTAAGTAGGAATGAAGACACGATGCAGGACTTCTTTGAAAAGCTGCACATTTTTAATTCCAGCACTCAGGAGGCAGAGACAGAGGCAGGGGGATTTCTGAGTTCAAGACCCATCTGGTCTACATATTGAGTTCCATACCAGCCAGGGTTACATTATGAGATTCTTTCTTTGAAAAGAAAAGAAAAAAGAAAGAGAAAAAGAAAAAAGGGGGAGGAGGGACCAAAAAGAAAAAGCACACTGTTCTTTTAAAATTTATGATTTTAAAAGAATATATGTCTGGACACCATGAGCATGCCTAGTGCCAAGGCTAAAAGGGGGTTTCAGATCCTCTAGAATTGAAATGGAGTCACAGATGAGAGCAGCCTCTGAGCCATCTCTCCTCTATATTCTGTTCAGAGACCTTAAAATTCTCACTGGAGGATCAGCTTTCATCAGATTCGCCCCATCAAAGCTACACAGGGTGGTGGCATGTTTGGAATCCCAGGCTGCGGTAGGAAGATCAGGAGTTCCATCCAGGCTAGGATACAGAGCAAGAAACTACCTTAAAAACAAAAATAAAGCTGGCAGTGGTGGCTCACACCTTTAGTACCAGCACTTGGGAGGCAGAGGCAAATGGATCTCTGTGAGTTCAAGGCTAGCCTGGTCTACTGAGCAAGTTCCAGGACAGCCAGGATTACACTGTGAGGCCCTCTCTAAAACAAACAAACAAACAAACAAACAAACTCCCACAAAAAGAAAAAAACACAAAAACTTGAGGCAAGAGGATTACAGCCTGGGCTATATGAAGATTCCAGACCAGGCTAAGCTATATAATAAAAACATTGCTCAAAATAAGTAAGTGTTGAGTTTAAATAGAGTGAAAATGTAAACATACCTTATCAATAGAATGTTTGTTGTTAACAGCATAAACTATGCAGATGACATTAGCCTAGAAGATAAAGTAATAAATTAGTGGCACTTTAAAATAAAATATACACAACAGCATTTAATTACTAAATACCTAAGATTTTAGAGCCAAAGGGGGAAATTTTTTGAAAAAGAAAAACCTACCTAGAAGAAGAAAGTATCCCTAAAGAAGTAGAGCCAACAATACACATTCAAATACCAACTGAGAAATTCCTGCTAAGCTGGGAATGGTGGCACACACTATAGAGCACTCAACAAGTGGAGGGAGGGGCCAAGACACGCCTCAACCACACAAGGAATTCAAGGCCAGTCTGAGCTACAAGAAACTGTCAATATCCAACTGTCCCTCAGAAAAAGCATATTCTTGGTAAAAGAACTAAAAGTAACTCATAGGATTATTACTGTTCACACGAGTGGGAATACACACACACACACATTACGCATACCTGTGATATTTCTTGATGAAGTTGTTCATCACTCTGTTTCTCGCTTCTACAAATGACAAAAGCCAATGTTTTGTATTTTAAAATCTTTCAGAACTAATCATCAAGCTAAAATCAACAAAAAATTTCTATGTAATATCCACCTAACAAATTGACATAGATGGTTTCCAGCAACTACACAGCAGCACATAACTACCTATAACTCCAGTTGTCAGGGGATCCTATATTCCTTTTCTGGCCTCCATGGGCATCAGGCATGAAAATAATATATTTACATACCTACAGGCATACATACATACTCATAAAAATCAGTAAATCTTCAAAATGACATAGTGTACCAGAAGAAACCAAATTGAGGCTAATCCAGTAAAGAAAAGGCTGACCTACGATAAGGAAGGCCAGTTAGCAGGGAAGCTAATTCAAGAGGACAATTCCAGCACAGAAGTGCAGAGGCTCTTGTCAAAGATCTAGGCCAGTATCTGATCCAGAGTTGAAAAAGGGTTCAGGCAAAAGAGATCAACAACTCAAGAAAGGAGACTGAGCACTTCAGAGCCAGAATCCTAGACAAGAACTGCGACACAGAGCCCAAGACTACAGGATCTGGACACTATCAACACAGTAGGTAATAACAAAAAGTAATAACAAAAAGGCCCTGAGGCAAAGCTGTAGCTTGACAATAAAGAAAGCAAAAATTCCCTTTCTGGGCTGCTAAGATGGCTCAGTTGATAAGGGTTCTTGCTGCCACGCCTGAGTACGATTCCAGAACCCACACAGTGGAAAGAGAGACTGAAATACCAGCAAGTTATCCTCTGACCCTCACACATACCATAGCATACTCATGTCCACACACATACTAAATAAAAAAATCAGTAACATGTATAGTCTTACAATCAGAAATAGTAAGTTGACCTCTGTGTTTATGTGGTGTATACGTGTGTACATATCTGTGTGTTCACCTGTGTGTCCACAGATGTGATGATGATGTCAGGGATCTTCCTGCAGCTCACAAACTGGGCTGACTAGCTGGCCAGTGAGCTCTGGGGTATGCCTGGCTGTCTTGGCCTAGTGCTGCTGTTACAGCCACAGTGCCCAGACTCTACTTTGGTATCAAGAATCTCGCCTGCAGGTTCAGCAAGTGCTTTAACTACTAAGCAATCTCCTCAGCTCTCAAACTGACCATTTTTAATTCATTTTAATTCTTGTAATAAAGGCTGAGAAATTAAAGAACACATATAGAGTTCAACAAATAATAATATATACACCCATATTTGTGTGTGATCTTAGAGATGAATATCAGGCTAGGCAAACACTGGTTAAAATGACCTACATCCCCAGTCCTTCAACAAATTCTAAAATTAGAACTTTCTCACTCTTTTTTGAATATGTATGTGTGTATGGTACATGCATGTACAATGTGTCTGTGGTGGCCAAAGGCACTGGATTAACTCTGAGGCTGGAGTTATAGGAGGTTGTGACCCTGACGTGGGTGCTGGGGATTGGACTCAGATCCTCTGCAAGAGTAGTACATGATCTTAAATATTTTTAAAAGCAAGATGAGGTTTATTTCAGGGGTATTACATTAACTTCAGAGCCTCCTTCACCCACCAGAGGCCACCCTTTACCTGAATAATCGACAATGTGTGTTGGAACTCTTTCAGGGGTGACATCAGCTGGAATGGTGATTTCCTCTGCTCGGGGAGGAACCTTTATTTGACAACAAATATAAAAAAGAATAAATGTGGTGAAATTATCCATCATACTTACTAATAGACCATTCAGATTTATCTATAGCAGGGCCCTTCTGTTTAGAGCTATCTTTGTAGGTATTCACTGCATTTTAAATACTTTTGCTTTATCATATAAGCAAAACTACAATAAAAACATTTTTTAAGGTCCAGCAAGATGGATCAGTAGGTATGGATGCTTGCTAAGTCTGACCACTTGAGTGTGACCCCCAACCCTCATGGTAGAAGGAGATAACCTACTTCCGGCAAGTTGTCCTCTTGCCTCCAAATGTGTACTGTGGCATGTATGCACATAAAGAAATATAACAAATAAACATGCCAACAAAATATAATAATATAAAGGACAAAACAAAAAATGCAATAAAATATTTAACAATAAAATAAAAATCAAAGGGAAAAATAAGTTTCCAGCTGGGGTATAACCCACACAGCAGAGTAAATGTCTGGCCCTATATAACAAGGGAAAAACTCTACCTCTGTAGTTAGAGGCCCACACTGAGGATATCTCAAGTTTTTCACAAACTTAAAATGATTCAATTTGATATTGAAATATTAGATTTCTTAAATATATGGTTCTCATTCTACTTTGTTAAGAATTTAGGATGCGCCGGGCGGTGGCGGCGCACGCCTTTAATCCCAGCAACTTGGGAGGCAGAGGCAGGCGGATTTCTGAGTTCAAGGCCAGTCTGGTCTACAGAGTGAGTTCCAGGACAGCCAGGGCTACACAGAGAAACCCTGTCTCAAAAAACCAAAAAAAAAAAAAAAAAAAAAAAAAAAAAAGAAAAAGAATTTAGTAACTCAATTATGGAGGACTAGCATGTGCAGACCCTGGCTTAATCTTCAGCCTTGCAAAACCCACAAAATACACAAAACAAAATGACAACCTTCAAGGTAACCAATAGACACTAATTTTGTCTAGGCTAGATGAAAACTGTCTGGCTCCATAGCCACATTTAATAATTCCATGTTTCAGAAAGACTGCATATTTTTAACAAAACTGTCAAGAGTGGAGGCTCATTTCTTTCTAATTAATTAACTAATTAATTAATTAATTTTTATGTGTATGGGTTTTGCTTGCGTGCATATCTGTGAACCATATGTATATCTGGTACCACAAGAGGCCAGAAAAGGGTACTGGATCCCCTAGAACTGGAGTAACAGACAGCTGTGAGGTACCATCTGAGTGCTGGGAATCAAACCCAGGACCCGGGTCCTGTGGAAGAGCAGCCAGTGCTTTTTTTTTTTTTTTTTTCCCCAGACAGGGTTTCTCTGTGTAGCCCTGGCTGTCCTGGAACTCACTCTGTAGACCAGGTTGGCCTCGAACTCAGAAATCTGCCTGCTTCTGCCTCCCAAGTGCTGGGATTAAAGGCGTGTGCCACCACTGCCCAGTGCAGCCAGTGCTCTTAACTGCTGAGCCTTCTCTCCAACCCCAACTGTATGACTTTTAATTATGGAAGAAAACAAAGAAACATATCCACACTCAAGAGGAATACACTAAAACAACTCTAACTTCAGTTATACATTTAAAATTTACTTATTCCTTCTGAGGGGGTTTCACTATGCAGTTCTAGCTGGATTGGAACTATGATTCTTTAAATTTGTTTATTTATTTATGTGCATGGGCATCATAGCACACATGTGGAGTTCAGTGTGGAGTCAGTTTTGTACTTCCACCAAGTGGGTCCTGGGAATTAAAATCAGGTTGTAGTCTTGGCAGCAGGTATCTTTTCTCACTTTTCTCATCTTGTTAGCTCTTCAGACAAACTTCTGCAGAGAACTTTAAGTATTATATCCTAACTCTCAAATAATGTTAATAATTCCATAGTCCACTTTTCTTCTCTCTCTCTCTTTTTTTTAAAGATTTATTTATTTTATGTATGTGAGTACACTGTAGCTGTCTTCAGACACAACAGAAGAGGGCATCAGATCCCGTTACAGATGGTTGTGAGCCACCATGTGGTTGCTGGGAATTAAACTCAGGACCTCTGGAAGAACAAATGGTGCTCTTAACCACTGAGCCATCTCTCCATCCCTCCACTTTTTAAATTAAGGAATTCCTATTTGATTCTTCTTTAATGCAAAGGGGAACAAAGCAGCAGCCATGGAACTGTGAATGCTGAAACCACTACCAAGGGGAGATATGCTCAGCAGTGAACAGAAGCTCCTGCTTGGTGTGCCCAAGACCCTGGGTTCAATCCCAGCTACCACAGAAATCCAGAACAACAAAGACACTGCCATGTGACACATCAAATTCCTAGCTCAGCAATAAAACTATAAGATTATTTCGTTCTAAACAAGAGTAAAGAAAGGATTAATGCAAACCCTGACATTAATTTTATTTTTACTTGTGTGTGCAGGCATGTGTACTTGAATGCCATGTGTGTGTGTATGTTGGGAAACAGATACCCACACATGGCAAAGAGTGTGGATACCCAGGAGCTAAAGTTACAGACAGCTACGAATCCACTGATACTGGGAATTGCACATGGATTCCCTGAAAGTAAAGCAAGTTCTTTTAAGTACTGAGTTATCTCTTTAGCCTCAAACTCTGACATTAATAATACTTTGGAAAAAAAACAAAAACAAACAAAACAAGCCAGACCTGTAATCTCAGTATTTGGGAGGCACAGGTAGAAGAATCAGAAAGAAGTTCAAGACTAGCCTGGCTACATAAAAAGTTTGAGGCCAACCTATACTATACAGACTGCGCTCCCAGAAATAAACAGAACAAACAACAACAAAATCCGAATGTTGTTATGCTGCGCACTGATGACCCTAACACCCTAACGCTACAGGAGGCTTAGACAGGATCCCTCACACTGGGATTTCCCAAGGGAAAGTAAGTATAGCCCAGTATGATGGTGCATACATGTAATCCCAACACCAAGGAAGTGGAGGCAGGAGGATCAGGAGTTTAAAGTCATCCTGAGCTACATAATAAGCTTGAGGCTATCCTGGGGTACATGAGACTCTGTCTAAAAACAGCAATAATAGTAGTAATAATAGCAAAACTAAAACCACTGGTTTCTGCATTTCATTATTATTGTCATATACAACAATTCTTTGAATCTGTAGATAGAATGAATTCATTTCTAATTTGTAAAATGAAGTCTGTAGGTAATATTAGTTGCAACAGAATTCTAGTCTGACAAAAACTCAGGGACTGGACAGCATCAGGCAGAAGGTAAGCAGTACCCAGACTGTAATCTGATTTCAATTCACACAACACTCTGCATCTTTCACGTCTGGAAAACATTTTACCTCTAAAAACAAACTACACAAATGATATGATCTCCAGATCCTTTTTCCCACCACTTTAAAAATGAGACTAAGACCCAGAAATGACAAATGGCAAGGTCATTGGCTAGTGAGACCACTCAGTGACTTGCCAAGCCAACTGACAATCTGAGGTGGATCCTCAGGCCTCGTGTGGAAGGTGGAGAAAATTGTGACTCACACAAGCTGTCCTATGATCGCCACACTGTGCTATGGCATGTGTGTGTGTGTGCAAACATACTCATCTAATGTAAAACAAAACTTAACGGTAAAGTCAAAGGCACAAAATGAGAAGAACTTAGGCTCTTTCATAAGGTGATATCCTCTGTAAGCTTTTTTAAAGTCCTAACTGTTGAAGAAACACATGAAGGTGCCACTGATATCATTTTAACTTATTTTTTATTTAAAAACAAAACAAAAAAACTACAACAAAGAAATTAAATGTTTACCTCTTCCGGAAATTCTTCACTGACCAGAGACATAATCAGTGATGTCTTCCCAACTCTAGCTGTTAAAAGAAAAATCATTACTTAATAAAACATTTTGGTTCTACAGAAACTCAAATCCAGTAACCACATAGGGAGTTATTAGTTGTAAGGGGAAAGACAAGTATAAGGCCTTTTCCGAAAGCCTCCTGCAGTTCAGGTGTACCAGCACCTACCAATGCTTGCCTGTAATTCCAGCTACCTGGGGAGACTGAGGGAATAGGATGTCAGGTTTGAGGAAAGAACAGAATACAGTAACAAAAACCTTCCTGCATTACCTATTCAGAGTTGTTTAAGAATCTATCCCATAATATAAATGCTTAATTTTCTAAATTAAATTTCTAAAGATCATTTCTAAATCTTCACCTTTATGAATAATGCTGTAACTCATATTCTACCACACAAATTCCTTGACGTGAAATTCAAGTTAGCACATGGGTTGTTCTGTTTTAATGACATTATTAATTATGTTCACAGAGAACACATCAGCTTACATCCTCAGCAACAGAAGGACCTCAGAGTGCCTGTATGCCTATAGGGCACACTCCTTCCTTTTTGTTATGTATTTAAAGGGTTGGTAGCAAGGTAAAAAAACAAAAACAAAACTTTTCTGTCCCAGTGATCTTTTTAATAAAGGACAATTAAAATCTCAATCTTTATTCTACGTTTCTGATCATGTGGTTACTACTGTCAAACATAAATGCTTACCAACCAAGTCTGTCTGAGCTCCTAGAGGAAAACAGACTACTGACAGTTAATCCCTGCCATAGTGGCAAAGTATAAATTCTAAATACAGGTCCAAATATGAAAGATGGCAATTTTTAAGAGTTAAGAACAGCCAGGCGGTGGTGGTGCACGCCTTTAATCCCAGCACTTGGAAGGCAGAGGCAGGCGGATTTCTGAGTTCGAGGCCAGCTTGGTCTACAGAGTGAGTTCCAGGACAGCCAGGACTATACAGAGAAACCCTGTCACGAAAAAAAAACCAAAAAAAACCAAAAAAAAAAAAAGAGAGAGAGAGAGAGAGAGAGAGAGTTAAGAACAGTCACAGCCCTTTCCTAAAGGACTGGAAAATGATGAATGGCTAGAACACACAAGAAACTACACTGGTCACAACAGCACAGTGTGAAATAGAGACAAATTATACGGTTTAACAGGCAGCTTCTAGCTCTATTTCTATGGACTATTTAAAAATACTTTCATTTATATTATTTTATGTGTACATGTGTGTCTGTGTGTGGGCATATGTAGACATGTGTACCCAGAGAGTCCAGAAGACAGTACAGGATCCCCTGGAGCTGGAGTTACGGGTGGTTATGAGCTGTCCATGTGGATGCTAGGACACAACTCTGGGTCCTCCGTAAGAACAACAGGTACTCCTAACTCCTGAGGCATCTCTCACTACAGACTTTTTGATTGTCCTAGGTTAAAAAAAAAAAAAACCACACAGAAATACAGTACTATTATCCAATCTATTGACTTTATTCGCTACTATACTTTACAGAAAATGAAAATAAAAATGCCTGTCACATCTCTTATAGTCCCTTTTGAACTAGGAGCATTATCTACATCAGAGTTTCATGTAGTCTAGGCTGACCTTGAACTCAAAATGTGTATACAGCTGAAAATAACCTTCACGGTCCTTTCTTTCCTCTCCTTCTCCCTCCCTCTGTCCCCGATCCCCAGACCCTTTAAACAGGGTCTCACTATATAGCTCTGGCTGCCCTAGAACTCACGATGTAAATCAGGTTGGCCTTGAACTCAGAAATCCCTTTGGGATTAAAGGTATGTTACCACCACACCTGGCCTTCCATATATTTTTATTTTTTGCTACTAAAAACTGCCAATAAGTACTATTTTAAATTATTTTGGTAGTAAAAAAAAAAAATGGCAACTACTAGATTTACATATATCAAGTAAAATTAATCTAAATATTGACAAATGAGATAAATATATTCTTTTATATCTAAACAAATATATCTTTTGTTGTTGTTGTTTTGTTTGTTTGTTTTTCAAGATAGGGTTTCTCTGTGCAGCCTTAGCTGTCCTGGAACTCACTCTGTAGACCAGGCTGGCCTCGAACTCAGAAATCCGCCTGCCTCTGCCTCCCAAGTGCTGGGATTAAAGGCGTGCGCCACCACTGCCCAGCCAAATATATCTTTCTATGTGTACAGAGACTGTGTGTGCTAAAATCAAACACCGGACCTCTCACAGGCTAGGCAAATGTACTATCCTAGCCCCAACAAAAAATTTTGGAGCACTTCTATGTGTCTTAGATGTTCACAACACTTCTGCACAAGGCAGTTGTGTCTTCCTTTTACAAAAATTACAGGCTTCAGAGTTATCACCAATAAAGCCAACAGTTTTTCTACAAAGCAGGATAAACTGCCATCCCTGGTTCAGGTTTCTTACTTTGCATTAAAATTCTGTTAAATTTCTCTTGTTACTACTAGAGGAGACTACACTGCCCAAGTTAGTTTGGAACTCCTAGGCAGTCCTCCAAGCAGCCCGCCCTCTCTGAGTGTTAGAACCACTGGCGCCTGCCAGACTAAAAACCTAGCCTGTGGTTTTACATATGTCTCTGCTTGCCCTTTTGCCTAATTCTGGTATTTCATTAAAACATTTCCCGATTCCCAACTTTCTACCCTCATCAATCTACCAACAATATAAATGCCCACTCTACTTTCTCCCACCCCCATCATCTTCTACTCAGCCTTCTAGACTCTCACCTTCCTCGTAGCTCCCGTGAATCAAACTAGTCGAAAGGAGGGCCCCCGCCCAACCGCAGCTCACCTGCCTCATCCCATGTTCACTGCTGCCCACTCAGGCAATTTGCATAAACAAGGCCATTCCATGCTTCACACAGGTACAAGCACTAACAAGCCACAGTGAGTCCTGTCCCCCTCCTCATATAGCTTTCCTCATCTAAAAGCCATATGTCTCCTCTGTACTTTTACATCTTATCTCTTTAGGGCCCTTCAATCCTAGCACAACCTAAAGACCCCCAGAGGTACCACAGCCTCCACTAACAACTTCTATGCCATAACCTGTATTAAGCTACTATGAATGTAACATACATACTTACCATGTATGAGTCTATATGGACACAATAACCAGATATTTGTAAACAAGTGGCCAATAAAGCAAACCTTCTAATTTTGTATGAATGGAGGACCTCTAGCACTCCCTGACTGGATGTCTCTGCCCAGGGATAGCAGCACTGCCAGGGAAACCATTTCCATCTCCCAACACTTATCCAATGTTTCTTTTCTTAAAACGTATTTATTTTTATGTGTGTGGGTATTTCATCTGAATGCACATGTATGTACACCGTGAGTATGCATTGCACATGAAGGCCAGAGGAGTGTGTTGGATCTCCTGGAACTGAAGTTACAGGTGGTTGTCAGTTGCCATGTGGGTGCTGGAAATTGAACCCAAGTCCTCTCTTTAAAAGAGCAGCCAGTGCTCTTAACCACTCAACCATCTCTCCAGGCCCACAACTTTTAAGAGTGAGTTTCTGGATTTAAGGCCCAGTACTGCCCTAGAAGAGGTATTCTGCAAACTGAATAGCAGGCAACTGCTGAAGCAATATAAAAATAAAATACAGCCATCAAGATAACTCAGTGGGGTCTGGTACCTACTGCCAGGACTCACAAGCTGAATTCAACTCCCAGGACTAACACAAGAGAAATGACTTCTACAGGTTGTCCTCTGACTTCCACATATTCATACACACATACATACATAATAAAACAACAATTAAAATAAACTCTAGGCAGGTGTGGTGGCACACACTTTTAATCTCAGCACTTAGGAGATAGAGGCAAGCCGATCTCAGTGAGTTCAAGGCCAGCCTGGTCTACAGAGCGAGTTCCAGTACAGCCAGGGCCACACAGAGAAACCCTGTCTTGAAAAACAAAGATGAACTGTAAAAATCACTGTATCCAATCTGTTCTTAGAAAAAACGTTAAGGTTGGAATTCCACATTACAAAATAGAGTGTGAAACTATGACAAGTGGTTTCAAAATCCCTTGCAATTCCCTAGTAACAGCTAGGTCTTTTCTTATAAATAACTATACAAGCTCATCCTATAGCCAGAGCTCATTTAGGAGATGCAGACAAGACAGCTTCAGAATGAGGGTTTGTCACCAGAAAAATCCAACCTCAGAAGTAGAAGGTTGGAACCTTCAGAGTCATCCTAAAACCTAGAAAGAGACTGAAAAGGGGGGACTGGAGTTTAAGTCTAACCACATGACAAAGAGACCCCAAATAAGACCTCTAGGCTTCACATCTCAGGAGACCTTCCAGGTTAGTGAATACACCAGAAAGGTGGTACACCCCACTCTAAGCTCCAGGTCCTTTCCAACCCTTCCTCCTGCCTCTCCCCATTTGCAGGATCGTAAGTGTAATGTTTTCTAGTGAACAAGCAAATTTGAGGGGGTTGGTGAGAAGCCTCTCTTCAGTGTTTGACTAACAGGGCAGGCCTACTACAAAGGAGACACTGGCAGGAGTAAAGATGGCAACTGAACAGTCTTACTGATGCTTGAAGACATGGACACACAAGACAGTGGCCCCAAGGGTGAGTGTAGCTAACTTGGCTGAAGTCATTTGCATCAGTTACCACTTCCCAGAGTATGATTTTATTTATTTGCTCATATGCTACCTCATCTAGAAAACAAGCTGAAGCAATTCCATCTAGAGCCAGCCATGTTGGCACACACTTTTAACCCCAACACTCAGGAGGCAGAGACAGGCAGGTCTCAAGGCCAGCCTGCTCTACAGAATGAGTTCCAGGACAGTCAGAGACACACAGAGAAACTCTGTCTCAAAAAAACAGAACAAAACAAAAACAGGGCTGGGCAGTGGAGGCGCATGCCTTTAATCCCAGCACTTGGGAGGCAGAGGCAGGCTGATTTCTGAGTTCGAGGCCAGCCTGGTCTACAGAGTGAGTTCCAGGACAACTAAGGCTATACAGAGAAACCCTGTCTCGAAAAAACAAAACAAAACAAAAAAACAGGCTTGGTTCTTCCAAAGCAACTGTGATTATAATAAAGTGAGAGGGATGACTATGCAGTTATATTTTTAATTAACGTTTACCATTTGGAAAAATAATCCTAGCAAGGATCTTCCCTATAATGGTAGGCTAAAGCGGAAGGACTGCTATGGGTTTGAGGCCAGCAAATATGAGTTCCAAGCAAGCCTGGACTACAAGTGACACCTTCCGTCAGAAGGAGAAAGGGAAGAAGAGAGGGAGGGGACAACTTTGTTGTTACCAAGGAACAATTAAAAGTATGGTGGTTTAGCCAAGTGTGAAGGCACAGACTTTTAATCCCAGCACCTGGGAGGCAGAGGCGGTGGATTTCAGTTTACTTAGTGAGTTCACTGATAAGTGATAGCCTGCAGGACAAATGTTGTCAATACCTATGATCTACCTCTCTCCAAGTCTGATCAGCACAGTGACAAACAAACAAGACATTAAAGAGCAGAGGGGTGTGGGTGTGGGTGTGTTCCCAAGTGTGCACTTATTTATCACAGTGCATGTGTAAGGTCGGAAGACAGCCTTCAGGAGTTAGTTCTCTCCTTCCATCCGGTGGGTCCAGGGACTGAACTCAGATGAGAGTTGGTAGCAAGCACCTTTACCCCATGATTCAGCTGGCCTGAGGTTTTTAAGAAAACTATGCTGGATTTTTTCATGTTCTTTGTTCCATATATACAACCATCCTCTCTTGGGTTTTGTTTTGTTTGGTCTCACTGAGGCCCAGACTGACCTGGAACTCACTATGTAGCCTGGGCCACAGTGATCATCTTGTCTTAGCCTCCCAAATATTCTAGGACTACATGTGTTAGCCACCAGGCCCTGCTACATTTGTTTTTATATATAAGAGTGTGAAAGAGAAAGAGAGAGAGAAAGAGAGAGAGAGACAGAGACAGAGACAGAATGAATGAAGAAACTCAGATTTCTTCACTGTTCAACTCATTAGTCCAAAGGGCAGTTCTAGCTGCCTGAAGAGTAGCAGACTCCTATCAAACTACATTTCTGTGCCAGACATTTGCAACAGGTGAGGCCTATTGCAAAAGGGACATTGACAGTAGTAAAGATGACAAGGAGGCCAGACCATGGCATCAAATGCTCTGTAGCTGAATTGACAAGCACATTCATGTAGAGGCCAGAGTTGACATTAGGTGTCTTCCTCAATTACTCTATACCTTATCTTTTGAAATTGTGTTTCTCACAGAACATGGCAGTCAATGGTCCACTAGGCTAACTAGCTACTGACCTGTGGGGTTATCTGACCATCCCCACTCCTACTATTTGGGGGTTACAGAAGCATTTGATCACACCCAGCCTCATCCCTGGCCCCTTTCCCAGACAGGAGCTCTCTCTATATCCCTGGCTGTCCTGGAACTCGCTGTGTAGACTAGGTCAGCCTCAAACTCACAGTCACTTGCCTCTGCCACCCAAGTGCTGTGATTAAAGGTGTGCAGCACAGGCAGCTCAGCTGTCTGTTTAACTTATTTATAAGTGTTTCACCTGTGTGCACCACATGTGTACAGTGCCAGCAGAGGCCAGAGGAGAGCATCAGATCCCCTAGAACTGGAGTTACAGATGGTTTGAGCCTCCTTACAGATGCTGGGACCTAAACACAGGTCCTCTGGGAGAGCAGCCAGTGCTCTTACCCACCAAGTCACCTCTCCAGCCCATGCCTAGCTTTCTTAAGTAGGTGCTAGGGATTCAAGCTCAGGTCCTCATGCTTTAGTGGCAGACACTTTATCAACTGAGTCATCTCCTAAGTCTTTAAGGGTAGATTTTGATTCATAGGTGCTTGTGACATAGAAAAAATGTCTCCTGAATACTTCATATAGAATACTTTGTGCAAACATCCTGTAAGGTAAACTGTACTGGTAAGCTGCCGTGTCTTGTTTGAGCTCATTGAGAGCCTGATCTGGAAGCAAGGTTGCCTCCTACCCCCATTTCAGACCCAAACATGTTTGTCTTACAGTGTTCACCAAGGTCTACTTTTTTTGGGGGGGGGGGGGAGGGGGATGTATTCCCCCACACACACACTCACTCAATCCTGCAACAGGAAAGAAAAATAACAAAACAACCCAAAAGTAAAATTACTGTGCTCTCAAGAATAGGTAAAAGGTGAGCCATCAACAGAAGTTACTATCAATTACCCATGATATAAAGTGCCTGCCATAGGAAACTGAACCCAGAAGTTCAGTCTGCCATTGGATGTCATTTGTGGAGAGAAAGCTCAATAAGGAACTACAGCTAGCTGCCTGAAAGGACCTTCTGCAGTCGATTTGTTCTAGACATTTGTAAACCCCTGAACTGACTTACCTTTCTGCTGTTATTTGTTATTTCACTTGGAAACCTCACCCCAAGAGACACTGCTCTCCCGGGACTCCTTCTGACCTCAACTCCAGCCAACTGGGGCTTCCCCAGTCAGATTTTTTTTTCTTAGATTTATTTATTTTTATGTGTAGGGGTATTTTGTTTGCATATATGTTTGTGCACCATATGTGTGCTCTGTGCCCTCAAGGGTCAGAAGAAGGCATTATATCATCTGGAACTTGAATTGCAGATGGTTATGAGCCACCATGTCAGTGCTGGGAATTGAACCCAGGTCCACTGGAAGAGCAATTACTCTTAACCACTCAGGCATCTCTCCAGCAGCCCAGTGAATTTCAACTAGATGCTTTAAGCATCCAACATAAAGAAGTTTTACTATCAACTATCAATGTATCTATCACTTACTATTTATTCTTTACTTTGGCTTGCTATATGCCTAACTCTGTCATTCATAACCCAATTTATGGCAATTGTAGATCACTCCCCAGACTGTATAGAATATATCCTTAGCCACAAGACAGGGTGTCCTCCTAGACGAGTGGTTCTCAACATGTGGGTCATGACCCAGGGGTCACATATCAGATATCCTGCATATTAGATATTCATGATTCATAAAAGTAGCAAAATTACAGTTATGAAATAGCAATAAAAGTAATTTCATAGTTGGCAGTCACCACAACCTGAGGAACTTTATTAAAAGGCCGCAGCATCAGGAAGGCTGAGATCCATTGCCCTAGCTAGTGAGTAAAAGCACTATTAATGACTGGAGCAGTTTAATTTTTTTTTTTTTTTCCCCCGAGACAGGGTTTCTCTGTGTAGCCCTGGCTGTCCTGGAACTCACTCTGTAGACCAGGCTACCCTCAAACTCAGAAATTGCCTGCCTCAGCCTCCCAAGTGCTGGGATTAAAGGTGTGCGCCACCACTGCCCAGCTTAATATTTTCTTAAATGGAAAGCAACGTGCTTTAAAGTAATCTTACAAAGTTTTCTACAGTAAACGCTGGTTATACTCAAAGTATCTTAGATTTACTCCAGTTTATACTTGAAGAACCACTCTTCAGCCTCGTCAGTTTTCTAAAGCCTCTAGTGATCTGAGACACTGAAATCTGGGGGGGGGGGGGGGGGGGGGAGGCAAGACATGAAATAGACATGGTAATGGCAGAGGAACGCCCTTGTCTAATTTACAGCCAGAACACAGGATTCTCCCAGACCACATGAGGCATACAAGGGATAAGGACTAGAGAATGGATAAATGCTCTCCCTTCAGATCCGGACAAAACCATCTCCATTGGGTTTAAGACAAGATAACGAGGCTAAGCCTCTTGGCAGCTCATGCCTGTAATCCCTGTATTGGGGAGGTCTGTAGGTTTGAGGACAACCTACACCTCCTAACAAATCCCAGACCCATATGGGAAGTAGTAAGATATTGTCTAAGAACAAAGAGGGGGATAATCATTTCTGTTTGTTTTTTGAGACAATGTCTCACTAGGTTGGCCTAGAACTTGCTATGTAGACAAGGCATGAATTACCAGTGAATGTCTACAAGAACTGAATTATCCTAAACTCATTCATTCTTTCAGTAAATATTCCAGTGCCAATCTTGTGCAGGATATAAAAAGGCACAAGACAAATCTCCTATCCTCTAGCCAAAGCTGGAAACAGCCACTCTGCAGTAGTGGGGTTAATTAATGCCCAGGCCAGGGACTTCTTGTAGTGAGATCAATGAAGAAAACAGGATGAGTGGAGCGAAGGCCACTCTGGGAAGGATCTTGTTGAACCTTCTTCTGAGTGGGAGTGTAACTCCCTAGAGGACCTTTTAAGTGTGCTGAAGGATCTGGGATTGGGAGGCATGGAACAAATTCAGGGCTTTGATTATGATAAGCAAGTGCATATGAGATATCTTTAAAGATGACTCTGCCTAGGCCAGCCATGGTAGCTCACACCTTTAATCCCAGCACTCGGGAGGTAGAGGCAGGCAAATCTCTGTGAATTCAAAGCCAGCCTGGTCTATAGAGTGAGATAGAGTGAGTACCAGGACAGCCAGGGCTACCCAGAAAGACTCTTGTCTTGAACACACACACACACACACACACACACACACACACACACACACACACAAAGATGGGGACTATTGCAGAAGCTTAGGCCATAACTAACTTCACTTTGAACCTTTGGCAGACGTTGGAATAACACATCCATGTTAAGGACTTTAAGAGAAGTATTTCTCAATTTAATTAAGAAAAAAAAAAAAAACAGGGCCTCATTAAAATTCTAAGTATTGCAAAGTAGTGGTGGCACATACCTTTAATCCTAGCACTTGTGAGGCACAGGGGGGCAGATCTCTGTGAGTTTAAGGCCAGCCTAGTCTACAGAGTGGGTTCCAGGACAGCCAAGGCTACACAAAGAAAGCCTGTCTTAGAAAAAAACAAAAAACAAAAAAGTAACCATTAACGTTAACTATGTTATTTAAATAATTGGTTAATAAAGTATTGCTAATTCTATGATTAACAAGGGTGTCTTGTTAAGCATAGTATAACAAACCTAGATAAAAGAAAGCTTGTTTGTTTGTTTTTTTGAAAACAGTCTATTATGTAGCTTTAGCTGTCCTGGAACTTGCTAAGTAGACCTAGCTGGCCAGCCACCTGCCTCTGCCTCCCAAGAGCTTAGATAAAAGGTGTCAAATGTGAACATGAAAAATTATGACCTGAAGACTAGGTTTCATGTGAGTGTACTTTTAAAGACTTTTAAGAATATGTTTTGTGTGCTGGAAAGATGGCTCAGCAGTTAAGGGTGCTTATTACTCTTGCAGAGGGCCTGGGTTTGATTCCCAGTACCCACATGGTGGCTCACAATCATCTATGGTATGCATACCTGAAGGAAAAAAGCAAAAAACTAAGAATATGTTTTGGGTTTTTTGTTTTGTTTTGTTTTTCGAGACAGGTTTCTCTGTGTAGCCCTGGCTGTCCTGGAACTCACTCCGTAGACCAGGCTGGCTTGAACTCAGAAATCTGCCTGCCTCTGCCTCCCAAGTGCTGGGGTTAAAGGCGTGTGCCACCACTGCTCAGCAAGAATATGTTTTGATAATAGTAATTCACTTTTGATCTGACTTGAATGGTATTTGATAAATAATTAGGCTATGGCATAAATGATGTTTAAAATACCTTGTCATTCTCTGCAAACAAAATGTCTCAAGATTTTATAAACAGCTTAAGTTCCTTCACCTTTGCACTAGGCAGAAAGCAGTTAGTAGCAATGATGCCCAGAGGAGAATGGGCTAAGAAAATATCCTTTCACCACAGCGGTACAGCAAGATGACTGAGCTAACATGAATCGGAAACCATTCACCACTTCAGAGCCAGTGTTGAAGTAGCCCTGCCTGGCTCAGGGAGGACATTGGCTGGAATACAAAGTAACAACATGACACAGAAGAATAGACTTGAGATCCATCACACCAGAATGGATGGATGCTTGTTTTTCTTTGCCTCCCCCACCCCCAACCATCTTAAAGCAACTGAAAACTAGATGTTAAATAAGCATATTAAAAACTCAAATCACAAGCTGGAGAGATGGCTCAGTGGTTAAGAGCACTGACTCCTCTTCCAGAGGTCCTGAGGTCAGTTCCCAGCAACCACATGGGATCTGATGCCCTCTTCTGGTGTGTCTGAAGACAGTTACAGTGTACTCTATTCATAAGACAAAAAAAATTAATTCTTTAAAAAAAAAAAACCCTCAAACACAACCACTTTTGTCCAATACCAGAGGAATAAATAATAAATATGTCAAATCTATTTTAAAATCGTCTCTGACACACACTTACATACCATTTAATCATTTAATTTTAAAATCTTTGTGTGTGTGTGTGTGTGTGTGTGTTTTAAGATAGTATCTCACTATGTAGCCCAGACTTCTTGCTCAGAACTCACTAGATAAGCCATACTGGCCTTGAACCTGTGGTGATCTCCTCCCCCTGAGTGCTAGGATTACAAGTGTGTGCCCTAAATCTAGGATTTAAGATGTTACAGCTAGGCTAAACGCTGACAAGTATTTACATTAACTCTCAAAAAAGCAGGGCCTGTGAGGCTGTTCAGTAGGTGAAGGCACTTTCAAAGCCTGACTACCAAAGTTCAATCCCCAGAACCCACATGGTCAGAAAGAACAAACTCCCATAAGCTGTCCTCAGATCTACACACACACACACACACACACACACACACACACACAAATAAACAAATGAAAGACATAAATTTAAAAAGTACAGCTTAGGCTGGGCAGTAGTACACTCCTTTAGTCTCAGCACTTGGGAGACAGGCAGGCATATCTGACTTCAAGGCCAGCCTGGTCTACAGGATACCAACAGGACAGCCAGGGCTACTCAGAGAAACCATTTTTGAAAAACCGAAGGGAGTTGGGGGGACGGGGAGGACTTACCTACCAAATACTAGCCATTAATAAAACAACTGAAATCCTATATCTCAATTAAGTATTACTATATTTCTAAAATTTCAAAATTAGAAAACATATGCATACAAGGGCTGAGCAGCTCCCTTGGTAGATGCTTGCTACTTAGCAAGCACTAAACCTTGATACAAAGCATCACATAAACTAAGCAGGGTGGGACAAACCCGTAATCCCAGCTCTTAAGAGGTACAACTGGAGGATCAAAAGTTCAAGGTCACTATATAACCACCTCATAGGCAGCCTAGCAAACTCAGTATTTTACCTTAAATGAAAAAAAGGATAAGAGAGGGGAACAAGAAAGGAGAGGGAAAATATATACATGTGATATGGTTTGTTTAGTTATTTGGTTGGGCTTTTTCAAGACAGGGTTTCTCTGTATAACCATGCTGGCTGTCCCGGAACTCATTCTGTAGACCAGGCTGGCCTTGAATATATAGAGATCCACCTGCCTCTGCCTCCCGAGTGCTGGGAATAGAGCCATGTACCATCACCACCTGGCTATTGTTTGCTTTCTTAATAGTAGATGCCCTAAAGCTTTGGTGACAACCTCCCCCCACTCACGCTATACAGTAGATTTAACCCTAAGTCCTAACGTGTAAGGTGAGTACCCAACCACTAAGCTACATGCCCTAGTCCTTGAAATTTTTTGATTAACCATCTTCCTGCCTCAAACTCCTGAGAAATGGTTTACAGAGGTGTGCCATCTGCATGGTTGGCACCGCCCTCTTAGGGAGAAGCAGGGTTTCCTTCAAAAGCTAAAGCTTTCTCTTTTAACTTGCTCCCTGTGGTCAGAAAACCCACACAGAGCTGTACCGATTCTCTAGTTGGCTTTCAGTACTACATGACACACTTTTTCTAACAAATTTTAAACGTCTGCATATTCCTAAATAATACTGTTAAAGTTGAATGTAAATGTCCTTCCTAAGGGCGACACTGAATTTAACATTTGTATAGCACTGCTACTCAGTCTATACACTAATGTTCTATAGTCCTATATTGAACACCTATGTTTCCTATATTGAACACCAAATCCAAATATCTACCTTTTTAACAAATTGAGTTTTTAAAAGTATCAGACTTTTAGAAAATACAATTAAGGGGTAACATGCTCACTTTCCCTAATTCTGCTCCAAATGTATCAGCACCAACCCTGCCTTAAATAATATCTTCCTTTACTGTCAAAGAACCTGATGCAAGACAGAGTAAGATATCATTATAAATGAGACCTAAAACTCATAACTGAAAATAAAAAAGCAAACTATGCTTTGTGGAGCAAGTTCCAAATTCTGACTAAAGAGTTCTCCCCAAAACTGCTACAGCTGCATGGATCAACAGTCCATAGTAGGAGTTTTCCCTCACCCTGCTCCCTTTTTGAGGCCAGCAGACTTGGGGCTGAAGTGGCTAAAACCAGAGGGTCCAAGTTCCGTTCTCAGTACCCAAGTCCGGTGGCTCAAACCACCTGTAACTCTAGCTCCAAGGGATCTGACTCTCTCTTTCTGGGCTCTGAGAGCACACCCTACCCCAACCTCCATCCCCACCACACCTTCCCAAATAGGGTTTTTTTCTTAATATGTGCACTTTCCTCCTTAGGAATGTATCTCGGTGACCTATAGAGGTTACTCAAAAATGTAATGTGGTTTAGAATAAAGTGCTTTAAATCAGCAATGGCAAAACATAAACTAATGAACCCCTCCTTTTAATTTAGTCCCCATGATTGAGTCATGTAACTTGCAGTAAGATCAGAAATCCCTGCTCTACTACTATATTCCCATCAGCCAGCAAAAGTATTATTTTTGTGGTTTTGTTTTCTTTACCCGGAAAAAAAAATGAAATCTATCTCTAAGGAGTACTGGGAGTATTATTAAAATAACTACTACAGAACTATGGAATGGCTAACAAGGAGCGAAAATTAAGATTTTAGGGTAACAACTGCTTCACCTGAAGGTCCCTCCCTAGTTAAGTATCGCTCACTAAATACTCATATTATTAACTTGACACTAATCACAAGTACGGCAAAAAAAAAAAAAAAAAAAAAAATCTAATTTTTAAAAAACCCGCTATCTTAAACTTTTTTTCTCCCTAGTTCTGGAGAATGAATCCAGATCTTTACGCAGGCTAGAGTTCTACTACTGGACTGCTCAAGCAACCAACGCTCTCTCTTAATGCCCATGCACAGTAGCAGTGAAGGCAGCAAGTGAGAAAAAAAAAAAAAAAAATTCCAGAAACCTGACCTTGCTCACAAGTCACTACTTCTGCACTCCTCCTCCCCCTAGTGTCCCCGCCAGCCGGTTCCCGCAGTCCTAAGTGCTCAGTCTGCCTGTTCCAACATCTGCCTGACAATGAGTGACTGACAGGCAACCAGAGGGTCCGACAGGAGGTGGCCCGAGAAACGCTGAGGCCCAAGAGGAAAGGACTCGAGGAGGCGAAGGCGACAGCGACAGCTTTGGCAGCGAGAGAATCGGGCGTTAGGGACTGAAGGGGACAAGGCCTACGAGGAGCAGAGAGACAGGGCAGGGAAAAGCGGAGGGGCTGGCAGGCTTGGAGGGGGCACCGGGGCTGCGAGGCCAGGCAGGGCGCGGACTCACGTTCTCCCACCAGCAGGATCCGCACGTCTTTCTTCATGTCGGAGGCTCGCAGGGGCCGCACTCGGCCCGCACGCATGGAGCGCACGCCTCACGCCGGGAGCGCCCAGCCTGTGGCGCCGCTCTCCCCGTGCTACCGCCGCTCCCTGCCAGCCTCTCAGGCCTCTGCGCCCAAATCTCGGCCGCCAGGACCTGCCGCACCGACTCCTCCGCTACCGCTCCGCTTCGGAGCCGGGGCAAGCCAGCTCCGCCTCCTCCGGCTCCGCGGACGCGGGCGGTGGCGGCGAGGACGACGGCGTGCGGCGAGGGACACGCGCTTTCGGAACGTCAACGCTCTCGTGTGAGGAACAGCGCCCTTGCAGGCTGGCTGACGGTAGTGCAAAACCCGGGAGATTCGCCTGTGGCCCTCTGGACACTGGCGGAGGATGTAAAGTGGCAGATCCCAAGTCAGATCCCACTTGTTTTACAGAACAAGAACAGAAGAGTTGCTTGTCCGGGGTCACGCAGAAGGAGCTTGGTCGTGAATTAGAGGAGATATTTTGTCACTGAAACGATAAGATCCAGGAGGGCAAGTGACCTGACTACCTGGTTTTCAGCTGTGTTCACAGTGTTGCACTTACCTCTCAAAAATGCTTTATTGAACAAGGTGACTAACTCCCAGGGTGTGAACACTCCCCAGAGACCAACACCTGTTTGTTTGTTTGTTTGTTTGTTTGTCTGTTTTCAAAATGTATTATTCTGTATATTTGTGAATGTCCCGTGTGTTTGAGTATCTTCCATGGTATGTGGAGGTCAGAGGACAGTCCTCAAGAGTTGGTACTTGGCTGGGCATTATAGCACCAGCCTTTAGTTCAGCACTCAGAGGCACTTTGGACCCAGGGGTCAAACTCAGGTCATCATGCTTGAACAGAAAGCACAGCACAATAAATTGCTTAAAAAAAAAAAAAAAAAAAAGTAGGGCATGATAGCTCTTGTCTGTTGTCCCAGCATCTGGGAGGCTGAAGTAGGACTGCCAAGGATTTGAGACCATCCTGGGCTACAGAGGGAGACCTAAGTAGGCACAGTGTTTGAAACCTGAAACTGGTGGAAGCAGGAAGAATAAGCCATCAAAGCTATCCTCATCCACACAGATACTTCATGCCAGTGGGGCTATAATTGTCTTAAAACAGCACACACACCAAAAATTATATGTGTGTGTGTATGATGCTTGTATGAAAATGATTTAAAGGGATTCAAATGTTTATATAATCTCTGTTTCTTCTAGAAGCCATGTGGCCTGCAGCAGTTCAGAGATGCTGAGCAATTTCCTGGGTTTCCATCCAGATTCTATCACCCAATAGCAATGTGATCCTGAATAAGGTCTTTTACTTCCCCACTTCCCCGAGTGTATTCCTTCTTCTGTGGCATGGCAGTGACTGGGATTCCTTCTTTCCAGGTTTGCAAAGAAAACGTACAATTTTGCCATGTTCAGCAATTGTGATAAGACCAGGATGTACTCTATTGATCTCAAACAACATTATGATCAGAAAAGTTCATGAAAAGTTCTTCACAGGCTTGAAGGCAAATGCCCTACGTTCACAACTGTAGTCCTGATCTTAGTTGTCAGACAGACAGATATGCATGCCATGCTTCCTGCTATGATAATGGACTGAACCTTTGAAACTGTAAGCCAGCCCCGATTATATGTTGTCCCTTAAAAGAGTTGCCATGATCACAGTGTCTCTTCACAGTACTAAAACCGTAAGACAGACAGACAGAGAGATAGAAGAAAACCCTTTCTAGAAAGTGTCTGGGAAGGCGGGGTTGGCGTTATAAACCATTTCAGTATTCAAGAGGCTGAAAGCAGGACCATGAGTTGGAAGCCAACCTGAGTTATTCAGTGAGACTCTATCTCAAACAAACAACAAAACCCAACTCTGTGATACAAGGGGATGAGATGGGAAGGCACACCTCTTGTTCACAGGGAGATGTCCCTAGGAGGGTAGCTGCAAAGAAGATCACAGGACTCTAGAGGTCCCATGGCCCCTCTGTCTGCTTGCTTCCCCTCTACCAAATGAAGGTGTCAGACCCTTCCTTGTAGAATTGTTTGGATCGATCTCATGAAATAGTAACCAAATGCTCCACTATTTTCTGATGGAACCACCTCCAGATGAACCCACTGGAAACAGAAATCAAATACAGCTAACCTTCCAAGCTCCACATTTAAGCAACACTGTGGTTTATCTTCCTGATCATGAAGCTGAGAGAGACTTGCTGCTGCAGTCCTGCTCTGTATTAGCCCAGAAAGGCATCAAAAATGCAAAATTCTGAAATACAGTTCTATTAGCTATGTTATCACTTTGGCACTATGATACACTTCATTTTAGCCAAAAGATAGAAAAACAACTGACACTACTGTAGATATTTTTTAATGTAGCTGGAAGGGGTGACACATGCCTTTAATCACAGTATTCAGGAGGCAGAGATAGGCAGATCTCTTAAGAGTTCCATGCCAGCCAAAGCTACATAAAGAAACTTTGACTCAAACAGGTCAGCAATAATAAGTAAAGTAAGTAAATAAATAAAATTAAGTCAAATCACAATAAGTCAGGGACTGTGCTTTGTATCTGAATAATACATATTATAAAGAATTTTAGCTATGCATGTATCCCATGCCATTATCCCCAGCACTCAACAGGCAGGGGCTGGCAGATATCTGTGAGGTCAAGGCCAGCATGGTCTACAGAGCAAGTTCCAGGACAGCCAGGGCTACACAGAGAATTCTTCTCTTGAAAAACAAAAACCAAAACCAAAAAAAAAAAAAAAAAAAAAAAAAAAAAGTGTTTATTTAGTGTGCAGTGCATGTGTTTAATACAAATACACATGCCCCTTCTCATGCTATTGGAAGTCAGAATTCTTCCTTTGTCACTGTCCACGTTTGTTTTTGTTTGAGAGAGGGTGTCTCACTAAAGCTAAAACTTACTGATATGACTAGACCACCTGGCCAGCAAGCTACTCTGGAGTTGCCTGTCTCCACACCCTTTCAGCCTCCAGGTCCCCCACCCACACACCCTGTGCTGAGTGACCAGGAATCTGAAATTAGGTCTTTATTCCTATAGAGCAAGCCCTTTACTCACTAAGCCATTTTCTAAGCCTCAAAACTTTTCTTTAAAAAAAAAAAAAAAGTTACGCAAATACCAGATCATTAATCACAAAGGACTTTTGAAGAAGAGCATAAGCCTTTAGGCAACTGCCACCTCAAACAACACTCTGTAGAGGGTCATGAACTGAGGGCTCTCTGCACCACTTTATGTAGCAGCATTCATTCTAATTCTAATTCTGCAGGGCTCCCACAGGAGAGGAAGTGTGTGTGTGCTGGCTAAAAGCTTTGACATTTTTATCAAGGGAAAAAAAGTCTGCTAGGCAGGGATCTAGGGAGAAAAAGATTTGGGAAGACATCAGAGATGTTACTATGAAGAAGCACTTTGTAAATAACACCTACTTTAAAATCCAAGCAGACAGGCCAGAGAATGGATCAGCAGTTAAAAGCACTGGCTGTTCTTTCAGAGACCCCATTTTGATTCCCAGCATCCACATGGTTGCTCACTGTCCCGGCCCGAGCTGCTGCTCCAGTCCTCCGGTCAGGGTATAGCAAGAGAGAGAGTAGGGATGGAGGGGCAAGAGACTCGAAGAATGAAGACAAGACAGGGTGTGTGATCAAGTCCCGTTTACTGAAAGGAAATCCTGGGTATATATAAGCACAAGCAGGGGAACACAGCTGAAGACACTTTACCACATGTGCCTTGCAGCTGGGGCACTAAACAACAAAACAAGATATGTGGGGAAAACAAGACATTTATCAGAGTGTGCTCAGCTGTTGTGGGCTGCTTGTAAAACAAGACTCATATCAGGCAGGGTATATGGCTGGAGATGGCTGCAAAGATGATAGCCGCTTTTTGCTAAGAGTCGGCTCCCAACAGCTCACAGTGGTCTGTATCTCCAGTTTCAGGTGATGTAGTGCCTTCTTCTGGCCTCTGAAGGCACTGAACATGCACAGAGTACACAGACATACATGCAGGCAAAACACCCACACCCACACATAAAATAAAATAGCAATATTTATGGATGAATATAAATCAAGGCCAGCACTTTGTTAAAGGGGGGAGAAGGGAGTCTGACCTGCTGGAGTTTCCCTCCCCCGCCCAACCCCTGCTTCCTGAACTGATGTGGCCCCAAGGCTAGCCTTGAGCCCTGGTGTCCTTCTCATGTTAACAAACGTCCACCAGAGGTCACCCAGAACTTCCCCTAAAGATGGCAGGGAAGGTTAAGAGCAGGGATTCCAGAGTTCCCCTGCTGCTTGGTTTCCCTTGGTTCATCAACTCTGCCAATTACTTGTTGAGTGTTATCAGTCAAATTATTTAACCTCTCCATTGCCTCAGAGGCCAAATAGAAGTAACAATGGGGCACATTATGTGAGACAGTTAAGAAAATTCAGTCATCCTAGATAATGAAAAATCCCTAAAAATACTGCCTGACGGATGAGAAAAAATATGTAAATACTGAGTATAAAATAAATCCTGAGGGAAGTAGGTAACTTCTTTTTGTTGTTGTTCTGTTTTTGAGACAGGGTCTCTCTATGTAGCCCTGGTAGTCTTAGATCTCAGTTTTTAGACCTAGCTGGCCTTGAACTGAAGAGTTCTGCCTGCCTCTCACCTCACCTCACACCTCCCAGGGCCATTGCCACCCAGTTAGAGGAAGTTACTTCAACCTCTCCAAGTCTGAGGATCAAGCCCCACCATAAAGTACACACAAAACACGAGGCAGAAGCCATTGTTGCCAGTGAAACTGTAAGACCCCAAAAGGGGACTCTCACCCAAGTCCGGACCTGCACGAACCCAAGGACACACGAGAAACCTTCTTGATGCAATTGCAGAGGAGGTTTAATGACGAGGGCCCTCGGGCCGGAATATATCTCATGCAAGAGATAGAGATTCCGACCCCAAGCCCAGGAAACTTGGGATATTTATGGGTAGGGGTTGGGGAGAGCGGGAAAGTTTGGCGCGGTTACATATGATTGGATATATCAAACATCCGTTCCCAAGCCTGGTTTCCATCTAGCCCCCATCCCAATTATCCTAATTTACATCTGTATCTTGCTCCTGGGAGAATTCCTTTCAAGTGACTTCCGTTTACCCAGGTGTTTTATTGCCTCTATCTTGGGTCTTTTGTGCCTTTGAAATGTTTATTTAAGCCCTTGGAATGCACCCCAGGGGCAGCTAACACTTGAGTGTAAATTGAAACTCTGAACCTAAGAAACCTAAGAAATTTTGAGACCTAAAATTTCATTTTTACAATTTATTCTTACATTTCCTCCTTTTCTCTCATGGTCAAATTCCAATCTTGGAATTATGAATCATCATCTGGGTGTAAAGAGTGATATTGTTGTCTAAGCATCTAATTATATTTTTGTCATTGAATCTTTAACTATCTTTTTCTCACCCCCTGGATGGTCTCTAGTATGTACTTAGGTAAAGTAGCTGTCTCTCTATATATATACATATACATATACATATACATATACATATACATATACATATACATATACATATACATATACATATACACACACTAATGGGCCTGTTGGCTTTTTTTCATCTCGAGGATGTACATATGTAGCTTAAGTCCCACTCTTTAAGGCTGTGTCTGGGACACAGTTTAGATTCAAATGTCTCTTATCTCTGACAATTGGGCAATCTCTATCCCTGTGTCTCCAGGATGGGCATATCTCAGGAGTCAAGGCCTGCTGGTCCTTGGCCTTGTAGAACGGCAGGTGATCTTGAGCCTGAGGAGGTTGTTCAGGTGTCCAGCTGTTCTCTCCAGTTGGCATCAAACGCAGGTGTCGGCCCGAGTTATGTTCAACAGCATCAGGAATAGTTTCTTAGTGGCCTGAAAAATCATCTCTCACACAAGAGGGACATTCTGGGTTTGGAATAGGGACAAGGAAAGGGACACTCTAGCCAGCGCCAGTTCTCAGGGGTAATTTAGTTTTTTAGGGTTCTGTTTATTCTCTCTACCTGTCCTAAGCTCTGGAGACAGTATAAACAGTGGAGCTTCTAATTAGTCTCTAATATTTCTGACAATTTCTGACTTATCTTACAAACAAAGGCAAGGCTATTATCTGATCTAATTATCTCAGATGTTTGAAAACCTCGGGACAACTTCTATTCTAGGCTGTTCCCTTCTAACTTTTTTTTTTTTTTTTTATTTACTCTAAGTCTCATAAGCCTTTACTTGTTGGCATATCTTACACTGTCTTATCATTTCTCTGGCCCAAAACCTGAGGTCTATTATATGTTTTTAAATCTCTTGGCTGCTTGGTTGCACTCATATCTTAAGAGTCCATCTGTGTATTTAGCCTGGTAAATCCTTTGCTTTCTGGGGAGTATAGTTCTCCCTTCTTGTGTGCACCATTTTCTCTTTTTCTCTAGATAGTATCTGGCAGGATGGCTAGCAATCTGAGTTCTTTCTCTTATTCTGTGCTTTAAGTGAGGCCATCTCTTAGGCCCACAACTGGAACAGGCTCTCATATCAAGACAACTGATTTGTCCAGTTATTGCCTCAGGCCACTGAGTCTCCTCCCTTTTTGGTGTCCTGGGCAACGGATATTCACAGTTCCTGGCTTCATCAGGGTTTCCTTTCTTGGTATATAGTCCTGCAGACATGGGCTGTGGCAAAAGCATACCTGTTGTCCATGCAGATGTTGGCTTTCTTGTCAGCCCCAAGTTCCAAGGTTGTTCTCTGCACCGATGATCTCAGGGGTGGGGAGTCAGTCCAGATGGCATGTGTCCACCACAGTAGCGCTGGCTTGTCTCTGACCAGCATGGAGAAAACTGCTCCCGTCTGTAAAACAGGTTACCTTGGCTCCTGGCTGAAGTCAGTCTTCTATCCGTTGAATTCTTGTCAGCTAGTTGCAGCCCAGGTAGTGTTGTATCTGGATGTCCATCCTAGGGAGTATTCCCTCAACCAGACAGGGGATAGGAGCAGGCTAGGATGACCATAAATGAATGGGATACCCAGCCCATCTCTTAGTCCACCATTTTCAGGTAGTCCATGAATACGTTTTGACCCATTGGCCTGGAGGAAGCCCCTGTGTCTATCAAAAGTTGTGTGGCTCCAAGCTGCCCGTCTATCTCAATAGCCGTCTTCACACAGAGCTGTTATCTTCGCCACTTGGGGTGTTTTTCGAGGCCTGGGATTTTCTGGCCCTGGCTTCTATTTGTTAGGGCCCTCTTGGACCCTGAAGCTGGCTCCTTTACTTGCAATGCGCACACTGGTCTTTTTTTCAAAGAGTTTTATCTCTCTTTGATTGAAGTCCCTCTTTTCTGCTTTCTGTAAATTCTTTCTCTGTCACCTTTGTTTTTCTTCACCTCTCTCTAGACTTTCTATCTTCTCCATTCTTTTTCTCTAGACTTTCACAGCAACTTATCTCTATTCTTTTTCTCTACTCTTTTCTTCTAGACTTACACTAAACCTTCTCTACTCCTTTCTTTTAGACTAAATCTTCTCACACTTGCTATTATCATCAATAATTTTAATCCTGTCTATGATTTCATCTATCTTATCTTTCTTTTCCTTTCTCCCTGATACTTCTTAAATCTTTCAATGACTTATCTTGTAGTCTCTCTAGCCTCTGAAGCCTTGTCTACACTGACAGAATGTCTCTAAGAGCTAGTCTAGAAAGGCTGTGGGTAACTTATCTGACCCTTGCTTAACCTCATGTGTCTTGATTAAAATTAGTGGGATCTCATGTAGCTCTCTTAAGATCTGTCAATGGAATCTGGCGTGGGCCTTTGGGTGTCCCTTACCTTCTATAACCCGCTGTTGACCACAGCCTGATCAATTGATGGGGTCCCCATCCTGAAGGAGCATTCTTTTTCCAGTGTCTTCTTTTGTTCTTCACTCCTGAAGACCAGAACCTACAAGGGTCTTGTGGAAGAAAGGCTCTTATCTTATTCATTGCTTTGATCACCTGTAATCTTTTAGAACTCTGTGTAGACTGATGTATTTGTGAGGCTGCATGACTGTTGTTCCCCTCACACTAGAGACCACAACCTAGTTCAGTCTGTAAACAGTACCTTGTCTACAGGTGTAATGTGAGCTGACCTCTGAAGCTCTAAGAAAGAAATCAAATCAGAATGAATAACTTTATCTACAGCATTTCACAGTAAAGACTATTAAGATGTTGAAGGCTCACATAGTATTAATGATTTGATACTTATTTAAATTTAACTTTTGACAAAATAGAAACTTTAGTCATAGTTCTATAAAAATCTTTTAAAGAGTTATTTCTAATTAGAATATTGTTTTAGAAGTGATACACAACAAGAACAGGAAAGTAAACATTTTATATCTAATATAAGAGCACAAGTCCTCACCACTTCTTCTTGTCTAAACTCTCACCTTTGAACCAAATCTTGATGAAAGTCTCATATACATAATGAAATTATCTCAGACAGCAATGGCTAGAAAGTCTATCAAAATAGAAGCTTATATATATATATATTCTGACTCAGGACAGCCTGTAACTTTTTAGCTGTAACTAAAGGAAAAAAGTGCTCTTTTATTTATTAAACTAGGAAAACCCACTATCAACTCTCTTATCATAGAAGCAAAAAAACTGCTGGCCCCCTTCTAAGAGCCGCTTTTGAAAACAGTCTGTTCTCTTCAAGGTTCTTTCTGTTGGTGTCCTTCTCCTGGCCACAGAGCAGGGCGAATTATGTTTTTCTTGTGTAAATTGAGACTGTCTCACAAGTAAGTTTTAAACTAAATTAAGTAAGCAGTTTTAGTAGTTCATCACACCAAATCAGGCACCTGACACACTCTGTCTCTTCCTCCAGAGGAACAGAGCTTTCTCTTGGCCACAAGCTGTGGAACAGGACCAGCCTGTCTCATTGCTTCTGCTTTTAAAACTCAGGATGTTAACACAGTATCAGTCCAGAAAAAAGAAAAGGAACGTCAATTGTCAGTCAGAGTCCAAGAACATGTGAAACAAATAACACAGAACGAAGTTTATCAAGAAAAGACAAGGAAAGATAACACGATAGACTGCCCCTATCACTATATCAGTGGCACAGAATTGTCAACAATCGCAGCAGTGTCTGGAAACCGCATGGCCTGTTGGGAAACGTAGTTCTCAGGCCGGCTGCCATCTTGGATATAATTGTCAAAGCTGCAAAGCCTGTTGGGAAACGTAGTTCTCAGGATGTCGAGCACACTCACTAAAGCCCTTATCTCTCGCTAGGCGCCCGCCTGCATGTGTTCGCCACCCGCCTCTCGCCTCCCGCTCGTACTTAATTCATCACGGGCGGGAGGCTGGGAACTCATCTCCCGCCTTTTAAACTGCGGTGGGCGGGAGACCTGCATGTACTCTGGCTTCCAGTACCAGGGCGGCTAGAGCGCTGGCGAAGAGGGGACCACCGAGGGGGCCAGGGCAGCCAGTGGTTGTGGAGCCTGGCTCAGGTACTCTGCCACACAGTAGCAGCAGGGAGGGGTTCCAGAAAGACTGTACACAAAATATAAACACACAGAACTAACACAGACACACTTGCCCGAGTTTGGTCTCATAGAACCAGCCAAACGCGACCTCTGACGGGAAGGATTCCACATCTTCCCCCTAGCAGGAGCACTCATCTCCTGTTCCAAAACAGGGCAGTCAGACCTCCCTGACTCCCTAACCCAGATGGGAAAGGATACCGCCTTTCCCCAAGGGCAGCCAGACCACTCTGACTCCCTAACCACCCGTGAAGCGTCCTTCCCGGGCTGCAGCCTGTGGGTTTCAACACGTCTGTCCATCCACAGTCATTGGGCCCTCACGGTCCACAATGACAGCTGCACTCAGTCTCCGATGGGGAAGATTCCCCTCACCAAAGAAACCGATATCAAAACACAGAAACAAACACAGCAGAAGAAACCAAAACACAGAGACAAGGACAGCGGCGCCGCACTCTCACACACACCACTCACACAAACCTACCTCCAAGGGGTCGTCGTGTGTCTAGGGTGGTCGCGAGTTTCCCGGTCAGGGAACCAAAATGTAAGACCCCAAAAGGGGACTCTCACCCAAGTCCGGACCTGCACGAACCCAAGGACACACGAGAAACCTTCTTGATGCAATTGCAGAGGAGGTTTAATGACGAGGGCCCTCGGGCCGGAATATATCTCACGCAAGAGATAGAGATTCCGACCCCAAGCCCAGGAAACTTGGGATATTTATGGGTAGGGGTTGGGGAGAGCGGGAAAGTTTGGCGCGGTTACATATGATTGGATATATCAAACATCCGTTCCCAAGCCTGGTTTCCATCTAGCCCCCATCCCAATTATCCTAATTTACATCTGTATCTTGCTCCTGGGAGAATTCCTTTCAAGTGACTTCCGTTTACCCAGGTGTTTTATTGCCTCTATCTTGGGTCTTTTGTGCCTTTGAAATGTTTATTTAAGCCCTTGGAATGCACCCCAGGGGCAGCTAACACTTGAGTGTAAATTGAAACTCTGAACCTAAGAAACCTAAGAAATTTTGAGACCTAAAATTTCATTTTTACAATTTATTCTTACAAAACCTGCTGTGGACATATGGCAGGTTTGTTAGAGTGTATTAAACAGATTGGGTGATTCCAAGAGGACGTGTTGGCAGCTAGACCGCACCAGTACAATTTACTCCAGTGCTAACGGGGCTTTCTGTTCACTGCCATGGGGGGACCATTGGGAAGTGAGAGCAAAGTGCCTCTGCCTGGAGATAAGAGGATCTCTCTTTTACACGTGGAGTCCAGGAGCGCTGTAACACCCCAGGCTAGTAGGCAGGCCTGCTGGGTAAAAGAGGTAGTGTGTAGTGTCCATGGACACTGGGCAGGACCAGGGCTTCATCGCTGATCCTCATCTGCCTGGGCAAGAGGCCAAATAGAACTTGGGTTGGCTTCAGTCCCACCCTGAAGACCCGTCTGTCTTCAGCTCTCAAGTTAAACCTCAAGAAGCACCGATGAGCTACCTACCTTGTCGTCACTTTTCCTCTTTCTCTTTCTCAGTGCCGGGGACTGACACGGGCCTTGCGCACTCAAGTGTTCTACCGCCAAGTCGCAGCCCTGAACTCCTTCTCACTTCCTATGTTGAACGTCACATTGACCAAGCTGGCCCTGAACTCACTCTGTAACCTAAATGACCTTGCAATCCTCCTGCCTCAGTCTGTCAAGTAGCTGGGATTGTAATGCTGTGCCTCTGGGAGCCTGAGGAGCCTCTTCTTCATTTGTGTTCTTTAAGAAGGCCGATTGCTTTCCTACTATGCTTGTTCTGGTGAAGCAAAAAAAAAAAAAAAAAAAAAAATCCAAAGCCTGGGTATCTGGTAAATATTCTCTAAGCTTTCAGCAAAGTCGATCTTGGTTCAATGTTTAAATATCCACGTCCTCTACATGGAGTCTCTACAGAGACTGATTGGCCAATTAGAATTTCAGTCCTGTGAAGAGATTAGAATTTGGCAGGTCCAGAGGCTACTTACCTTATTCTAGACTAAATTCTATCCTCAAGAACAGCCATTCTTTGCCTGGCTTTGCCAGAACTAACTTCTTGTGACAACAGATAAAAAAAAAAAAAAAAAAAAGACCTTTTAGAGGGGCTGGAGAGATGGCTTAGTGGTTAAGAGCACTGGCTGTTCCCTTCCAGAGAACCTATTCCTTCCAGAGGTTCAATCCCAGCACCCACATGGCAGCCCACAACTGTCTGTAACTCCAGTTCCAGGGGATCTGACATCCTCACACAGACATACATGCAGTCAAAACACCAATGCACATAAAATAAAAATAATAAAATTTAAAAAATGGCTGTGGTGGCATATGCTTTTAATCCCAGCACTCAGGAGGCAGAGGCAGACAGGTCTCTGAGTAGGAGGCCAGTCTGGTCTACAGAATGAGTTCCAGGACAGCCAGAGCTATACAGACCCTATCTTGAAAAACCCAAACAAACAAAATACCTTGTAGAATCTATTGCCTTTGTAAGCAGCTATCTTCTACCCATCCAAATGCACCCACCCATGTACTGTAAACTTGCCTTGGTTTATAACTTTCTCTTTTTTCTGTGACACTATAAAAACTTTGTAAAACTGCCTCCACACTGGGACGTGGAATTTGGGGTAACTTAAATCTGTGTTCCTGGGCCACAGTCACTCAAACTGGCTCCCGAATAAACCATCTCTTACTCCCTTTAAGATGAGAGTTGTGGTTTTATGTCCCAAGGGTAAGCCTCCAGAGGACAAAGTCTCTGTTTGCTTAATTTTTTAGCTTGAAGGTGTATCACTCACCACATTTACTTATTAAAAAGGACTTGTTCATAACTATGTTGGGAGAAACTTTACAAAAAAAATCTCATCTCTTGATTGGGACACATCTAGTTTTTTTTCTGAGTCTTTTTTAGGTCCTTCAAGTCCAGTGGAAAACAAGTGCTCTTGATTAGGAAATAATTAATATTGAGAAACCTATCTGACAAACCCCCCCCCCACACACACACAAATGGCCTGAATTTTCTATGAGGCAGTTAAAGAAACAGACTCTGAATTCTGCATTTCTTCTCCAATACTTTCAAGCTGTTCAGCACTAGGCAAGGAGCACAGCATCTCTGAGCTGCATAAACTTCACTACACAACAGAGCTATCTCCTGGGGTCTCTTGAGAAGGGAACAAGGCTGGCAAAGGATTCATCACATTGCTTGACATGGAGTGTGTGCTGCCCCGTCACACCCAACAGCACATTTTAAACTCTAATTATCTTTCCAAGGGCAAAGTGATTAGCCTGCCCACAACGCCATAAACTCTAAAAGGCAAGTGAGTATAATTTTTTTTTCCCACGAGATGCGGGAGGAGACAAGCGGGAGCGAGTGAGATTCGAACACACCACACCGGGTAGAGAGAGCTCAGAGGGACCAGCGCCCTCTGCAGGCGGACGCCTTACGGGCTGTGCCACCGCTGGTTCGCTGAGTATAATTTTTAATCACCTTGGGTACATAAAATAAATAAATAAATCTTAAAAAAAAAAAAAAAGATTTGTACACCAAGATGCAGCCAGTTAGGTTCCATTCCCATAGAAGGAGACACCCTGGCTCGCAGCCTGTCAATTTGTCCATTTCCATATCAAAGAATATCCCTTGGGTACACGTCTTTAATCTCAGCACTCTTGAGGTAGAACCATATGAATCTCTGAGAAGTCAGCCTGAACTAAATAGCAAGTTCCAGTAACGGCTGCACAGAGACTCTGCCTCAAAAAAAAAAAAAAAAAAAAAAAAAAAAAAAAAAAAATCAAGGTGATGGTACTGTCTGGGTAATAGCTGTCATTAAGTTCAGGTCAGGATTCTGCTATTAGGAAAGGCAGAAGACAGAACCTAGGGCTTTGTGCATGCAACATAAAGGCTCTACCACTAAGTTACACCCCAGCTTGTGTATGATTTTAAAGCAATAACTTTTTTTTTTTAAGATTTATTTATGTTATGTATACAGTGTTCTGCCTGCAGGCCAGAAGAGGGCACCAGATCTCATTATAGTTGGTTATGAGCCACCATGTGGTTCCCAGGAATTGAACTCAGGACCTCTGGAAGAGCAGCCAGTGCTCTTAACGTTGGCGATATCTCTCCAGCCCTCCTGGAATTTTGATTACATGACAATTGCTAAGTGACATATATCCCTTCTGGTTGCGGATCTTTAAGGTCACTATTGCTTCAATGATCACTACAAGGTTGCACTGACCTCAACACAGTTGTGACAGTCATGATTTCAGTTTATTACACTGAAAGGCCACAGAATAAAATGAACAGTAGAAAAAGGCACATGAGATAGGGTCCAGGAACACTCCTTCTTACCAAGCATAGGCCAGCACTTCACCCTTCCAACAGAGGTATGAGAGGACATACATAGCATATGCTAGCTAGAGATGTTCACCCAGCTGTGCTGCTGGGTTAGGCTTTTACCTGGGGGTTGGGGGAGAGGGTTGTCAGTCATGTAGGTGTAACTAGTTGGCCACAGGCTGATTGAACCAACAGTCCCAGATGAAGCCACAGAGAATGGTCCGAAGTCCTTCTTATTAAGCAGGCTATTCTGAGGCCTCAGAGGTCACTGTGGGGAGACACTCTAGCCCAGCTCTTTCTCTGAAATGCCCAAGGTTTAAAGAACTCAAACCTGTTTAGTTAATTCTGTTCCACCCAAAAAAGAATAACTTTAAAATTGGGCAGTCATATTAGTCCAAGCTGGCCTTGAACTCTCTTTATTGACCATGCTGGCCTCAAACTTGCAGTGATCCTCCTGCCTCCACTTTCCAAGTACTGGAGTTATAGGTATGTACTACCATATCCAGTCTCCCTAAGTGGAATTTTCCAGTTGCCCTTAAACAAAGAGGCTAAGAAGCTATTGCCCTAACCATGGGGGAAGCGTCATGTGTTAAGTTGCTTTATTTCCAGGTAGTTTCCAGGTTTTAAGCCATACAGCCAGAAGGCAGGATGCAGAGGAGAGGAGCTGGAGACCTCACACTCATACAGGAGCCTCTCCTGATCAGCCACTGAGTAGAAGGCAAGCTTCCCCAGCTCGAGGTCCAGCCACACGCCCACAACCTCAGGGAGGCCCAAGTGCAAGTCTGTTTTCTTCATCATGGCCCAAGCAGAGAACTGGCCAGGTCCTTTCCACTCTATACACCAAGAGTCCATAGTGCGTCCCAGCATCTGGTCCCGCTTCATGCCCCAAGAAGCCACCCCAACAGCCCAGTGGCTGCAGTGCCTGGTGTCCACTTCCCAGTACTTCTGCCCAGAAGAGAAGGACTGAGAACACAAGACCTGGCTAATTGAAAATCTCCCCGGACTTGGAGGATAGTAGTGTAGACCACGAGACACAGTCACTGTCCGGCAATTGTTGGAAACCTCCAAGATACAGGAGATAGTCTCCAGGTCAAAGGTTGGACTGATGGCCCCTGGGGAGGAATAAACACCACAGTCAGTTACGTTTTTCATTTTTTAAAATTCATGTGTTTGGGTGTTTTACCTGCATGTATTTCTGGGCACCACACGCATGCAAGGCCCACAGAATTAAGAGGGCGTTAGGTCCCCCGGAACTGGCATTCCAGATCATTGTGAGGCACCAAGACGGTACCAGGAATCAAACCTAGGTCCTCTGGAAGAGCAGCCAGTGCTCTTAACCACTGAGCCATTCCTCCAGTCATGGATAGCCAGTTTTGGACCATCCATGTTGGAAGTCATTTATACAATAGTAAAAAGTAACTTTTTGTATTTTTGGTGTGATGTTTACTAATAAATCCATACCTAACATGAGGGAAGCTCTATATAAACCTCATCTGTATTATCAACACCCTATTCCTGTTCTTATTTTCTTTTTTGACCTCCCAGCAAGAAGTTATCTCTGACTCCCACAAAACACAGTCATAATTTTTTCTCAATACTTGTGTATGAGCACAGCTATCTATCGCAAGATCTATGTGTTATTTATTTGTTATAATTTTCTCCCTTTCTTTTTTTTCTTCCTTCCTTCCTTTCTTCCTTCCTTCCTTCCTTCCTTCCTTCCTCCTTCCCTCCCTTCCTTTCTAGTTCTGGAAATGAGTTCAGGGTTTTATACATACTAGAAAAACGCTACTGAACCACACTCCCAGCCCCTATTGGTCAGTACTTGAATACTGTGTCTTCTCTGCTCCAGGCACTTCTCCCTCCCCATCTCTCAGGTAGCCATAAGGCAGTTTTACCATGTTATTATTACCAGAAGAACCAAGGCCCTGAGAGGTAACTAGTCCAGGCTTGCATAGCTATCTAAAGAGCTGCTGCAGTCAAAACCAGGGGTTCATGGGGCATGTGCTCTTAAGGACCACCTAGCCTGGGATAACACAGTATATATGTACCGGGGGAGCGAACAGTCAGCTGTAACTGACAACACCAGCATGGATGTACCTGGGATCTAAGGGCTCAAGGACAGCTGAGCCCAGAACTTAGGACTCTGAACTCTCTTTGCCTTTATATGAACCTTTCCATATGAAGGGATCTAGTCTAGAAGAAAAAAAAAATCCAAGGATAGAAAGTCAAAGACAGCTCAGTGGAGGTGGTGGCCCTTGCCTTTAATCCCAGTCAGGTGGATCACTGAGTTCGAGGCCAGCCTGGTCTACAGAGTGAGTTCCAGGACAGCCAGGGCTACACAGAGAAACCCTGTCTTGGGGGTTGGGGGAAGAGAAAGGCGAGAGGTATCAAAGATTAGGTTTCACAGCAAGGAGCTGGACACAGCACATTCTTACAGTTCCTCTATGCAGCATGTAAGTAAGTAATTTTTCAGGTTGACTCTTGGGTAGCCCAGGCTGGTCTCAAAGTCACTAGGTAGCTAAGGATATCCTTGAAACACTGATCCTCCTGCTTCTACGTCCCACCACACATGGCTTATGCAGTGCTGGGGGAACCCATCTTGTGCATGCTGGGAAAGTGCTCTGTCTACGGGGTTATATCCCAGCCCCAGTAGGTACAATTTAAGTAGACCTCATACTTACATAGAGAAAAGTGAGAAGCCTTCCTGGGTACAGGACACCTCTGGTCAGGCAGCAGGCATAAGGGAGATGCCATTTCTAGGAATTAAGAGAATAATTGGGAGGAGGGAGCCCCATTAGCAAAAGTCAAACCAAAGGCATCCTGTAGGCTTGTTTTTACAAAGCCTACTTTATTTAGGGCTCTTTAAAGCTTCAAAGCCTCTTCTAGCCCACCGACCAAAGTTTGGGGAGAAAGACAAGGGGGCTGTGGACCTGTTTAGAAGTACTTCGCTGGGACAATTCCAATCTTTGTTGTCAGGATTATTAGCAGTCCAGTCCAATAGCAAACACCAAACATGAATCAGTAGCAGCGGCTCGATCCAGCAGAAACCATGAGGCTCTCCCCCATCGGCCTGAGTCAGCAGAAGTGAAAAGAAGCCACCAAAATACCACAAGAAGTTTTTTTGGTGCATTTCTCTCTACAAAGTCACAAGGGAAGACCAGCAAAACATTGCATGGTGTTGCAAGGCAAGAGAGTCCTTTCACTGTCTGTGGGGTTCTACCTATACTCTTTGCAAACATCACTGGCCTTTTCAAGTGTCTGCCTCCGCAAAACATCTTCTCACAAGACAGTTTCCAGAAAAATATCACAGGACTCAACTGAGTCCCCAAAGAAACCAGAAATGTCCATTTCAGCATCCAACTGTCACATAGTGGGCACAGACCTTCATTCTTCCTCATTAGCACCTTGCTGGGTGTCTGGGTTGTGGCAGACACCACATTCAGACCAAGAACACGTAGCTCCATCTTATTGTCGTGAGACTTTTTTTTTTTCCAAACTGTTTTCCCCCACAAAACCCCAAACTTCTTGCTAACAGGGAAGTTGTTCATCTCTAGGTTCTAAACATTAAGAACCATAGACAGAACGTATTGATGCATATTTATGAAATAAACAAATACAGTTCCAGGGGATTACAGCACCCTCAAATCCAGAACACTCACAACCCCCATGTCAGCACCACAAACGGCTATTACATAATCCAGGTGACGTGAGCCAACGTGAAGTTCAGGTTCAATCCTGGCATCTTCAGCTCCCTCTCCATGTTCCATATTTAACTATGCACCTTAGCAATTGTATCTTCTAGACTGTAACAACCATAGGGAGGCGGGGAAAAGAGAGTGGAAAGCGCTCTAACATGGCAAAGGTAGAATCTTCTCCCTTTATTTCTTCTCTGTTCTTTTTTTCCATTTCCATGTGTGTGATATGTGCTTGTATACGCATATTTTTGCTTGTGCATATGTGTGTGTGTGTGTGTGTGTGTGTAGGTAAAGGTGCAAGCAAAGGTTTGATATTGATGTTGGAAGTCACCCTCAATCACTCTTTCGCCTTATTCATTCTCAATCAAACCCAGAGCTTGTCTATGTGGGTAGTCTTGCTAACCAGCTTGCTCTGGGGATCTGTCTCTGCCTTCCTGAGGTGACTCCCCTGCAGGCTTTACAGCAAGCAAGGGAAAACCGGTCAGGATGAGATTAGGCTGAAACTCAGCTCAGCCAAATTTGACTGGTATTTTCCTTTAGCCATAAGTGGTAGTTTAAATATGCTTGGCCCAGGGAGTGGCACTATTAGGAGGTGTAACTTTGCTGGAGGAAGTGTGTCACTTTGGGGCTGAGCTTTGAGAATTTCTCCTAGCTGCCCGGAGGCCAGTCTCCTAGCAGCCTTTAGAACAAGATATAGAACTCTCAGCTCCTCCAGCACCATGCCTGCCTAGACACTGCCATGCTTCCTCGCATGATGATAATGGACTGAACCTCTGAACCTGTAAGCCAGCACCAATTAAATGTTGTCTTTACGGGAATAACCTTGGTCATGGTGTCTCTTCACAGCAGTGGAAACTCTAAGACACCTTATTTAAGCAGAGCACAATTTTGGAAAAAAGGATTCAGGTAACAATGAACTCAGCCATATGAGTTTAAGCCATGTTTACATCAAAGCTCTTAGCAAAGTGCACACGGCTCCTTCACAAGACAGGTGCTGTTGACTCAGAGAGTACCCAAGATTTATGGTCTAGGGAGACTGACCGAGGTAAACATAATGTCTGTGCAAGTCAGGATGGGCCTGTCACATAAAGTCACTTAGGCTGCTGTGAAGCACAAATGCCATCACTCATAAGGATGGGTTTTATGGTCTAAAAAACAATGCTCAATATTTAGGGGAAACGGTCTGAGATAAGTAAATACATAAATTCTGGATGATAGGAGCAGAGCCTGTCTCAGACAGCAAAGCTCTCTAGATGGTAAAATTCCATCACTCCTGGCATTCCAGGAACAGTAGCTAGTACCTCAGTCCACTGAAGAGGAAAGCTGTGTGTTTAACCTTCCGACCTTCGCCATTGCTCAACTGTGTGCACAGGCCCTTTTGCCTTCTATACCTTCCAAGCTGGAATTACAATTCCACAGCCACCTGGCTTTTATGAGGGGTCTAGGATCCAAGCTTCAATTCTCATACTTGGGCCATGAATGCTTTAACCACTGAGCTGTCTCCCCAACCTCGATTTGTACCATATGACAGCAAAATAGAGCAAAGGTAAGGCTCAAGTTGAGTGAAAAGGCTATCTAGGACAAGAGCTATGGTAACTCAGGGCAGAACAGGGCAAGTGCCAATCAGAAGCCATGCTTTCTGTTTGTTTGTAGACAGGGTAAACCATGCTGACCTTAAACTCACCAAGAAGGCAAATATGGCTTTAAATTTATTCTCAACTGGTAGGATGGCAAGTATGCATCACTATGCTTGGATTAAAAGCCACTATCGAAATTCAGGTCAGTTCTGAAACAACTCAAGTGTCTATCGGTGAATGAATGATTATTCAAAATGTGGCAATACTCTTTTAAAAAAAGGAATTCTGGCACATGCTACAACATGAATGAACATGAAAATGTTAATCTAAGTGAAATAAAATAGCCACAAAAACCACAAACACTTGGCTGGGCAGTGGTAGCGCACGCCTTTAATCCCAGCACTTGAGAGGCAGAGGCAGGTGGATTTCTGAGTTCAAGGCCAGCCTGGTCCTACAGAGTGAGTTCCAGGACAGCCAGGGCTACACAGAGAAACCCTGTCTCAAAGAAACAAAACAAAACAAAAAATCCACAAACACTGGAGTTTGTGGGTGTAATTCAATGATAGATCATATCTCTGGCATGCATGAAGCCCTGATTTTGATCCCACAAAACACACACATGCACACATGCACACATGCACGCAGTAGAATCCCAGTTGCCAGAGGGTAGAGGACAGTAGAATACAGACCTGTCTGATGGGAATAAAGATTCAAGTTTGCAAGATGAAAACGTTCTCAAGATTGATTGTACAATGATATAAATATAATTAACAGTTGGCTCACCTGCACTCACAAATTGCTAACCAAGTAAATATGGCATCTTAGTGATAACTCTTGCTATGATGAATCACCACGACCAAAACCAAGTTGGGAAGAAAGGGGTTTACTTGGCTTATACTTCCATGTTGCTGTTCACCATCAAAAGATGTGAGGAAGGAAGGAAGGAGGAAAGGAGGAAGAGAAAGGAAAGAAGGGAGGGATGAGGAAGGGAGAGAAGGAAGGAAAAGAAGGAGGAAAGGAAAAAAAGGAGGGAGGAAGGAGAGAAGGAAGGAAGGAAAAAGGAAGGAGGAAAAGAGGAAGGGAAGAGAGAAGAAAGGAAGGAAGGATGGAAGGAAGGACAGAAGGAAGGAAGGAAGGAAGAAGGGAGGGAGAGAAGGAGAAAAGGAGGGAGGGAGGGAGGGAGGGAGGGAGGGAGGGAGGGAAGATGCAAACAGAAAACCAAATCTGGAGTATATACAGCTCTGAGGCCATTTGTTTCTCAAGCTAACTTCTTTTTTTTTTTTTTTTTTTAAAGATTTATTTATTTTATATATGTGAATACACTGTTGCTGTAGCTGTCTTCAGACACAGGAGAAGAGAGCATCAGATCCCATTACAGATGGTTGTGAGCCAACATGTGTTGCTGGGAATTGAACTCAGGACCTCTGGAAGAACAGTCAGTCCTCTTAACCACTGAGCCATCTCTCAGTCCCTCAAGCTAACTTCTAAAACAACTATAAATGTTACTGAAGAAATCTTATTTCCTATTTAAACAGAACACCTTTTAATGCAAAGTGATGTTATTTAAATGCAGAAGGGCAGCTGGGAGAGTGACCCTCAGAGTAAAGCACTTGCTTAGTGCTTGTGAAGCCCTGCAGTCCTACCCTCAATAGCACCAAGGCAAAAATCTAAGAAGTGAATGTTAAAAAGCTGTAATAAGATACATATTCCTAAGTACATAAAGCTAGCAGTAGCCACAGGGAATAGAGTCTTGGGAGGCCAGAGCCAATGTCTAATGCCTGACATGCATAATTATTGTATTTTAATATAAGTCCAAGAGAAGAAGAGAAAAAGTGGTTCCTTCACACTGGTGCTACTTAATAATACATTCCCCAAATACAATAGAGATTTTTTTTCCTCCCTGAGACAGGATCTTACTATGAATTCTAAGAACTCATAGAGACCCACTTGCCTCTGCCTATTGAAGTTGTTTGCCCCTAAGCTCAGGCAAAACTGTCTTTTTGACAGGTTCTATTGAGAAGTAGAACTGGGTCTGGTTGCTCACACCTTTAATTCCAGCACTTAGAAGCTTGCTGAGTTCAAGGCCTGGTTGGACTACATGGCAAACTCCAGAATCAGTAAGAGTACAAAGAGAAATCCTGTCTCAAAAACACACAAACAGCCAGGCAGTGGTGGTGCACACCTTTAACCCCAGCACTTGGGAGGCAGAGGCAGGCTGATTTCTGAGTTCGAGGCCAGCCTGGTCTACAGAGTGAGTTCCAGGATAGCCAGGGCTACACAGAGAAACCTTGTCTCAAAAACAAAACAAAACAAACCACACAAACAAACAAACAAATTTAATTATATAGTTTCATGCCTATTTTCCTTCTTACTGCTATCCCTCCCCCCAAACCCAACCCACACACTCTTTTTGAGACAGGGTCCCCCTCATGTACCCCAAGTTGGCCAACTTGAACTGATACTCCCATCTCCACCTCCCAAGCGCTGGGACTGGAGGTACTTACTGCTGTGCTTAGTTTCATGCCTTGTTAGTAAAAACATTTACTAACTAAAAAGTAAAAAGAGGGCTGAGGAGATGGCTCGGTGGGTAAAAGTACTCACCACCAAGCTTGATGATCTCAGTTCAATACCACATGATAGAAGGAGAGAATTCTCTTCCCCAAATTATCATCTTACTCATAC